>NC_059263.1:3257500-3295000 GCF_017591435.1 Portunus trituberculatus | reverse complement strand
AGTCACTGATTTGGTAGGAAAGGAAATCTAACAGTGAAAAGTTAGATTATAAGGTAAATGTGAAATATTGAGTTAGATAATACAAGGAACATAATAATTGAGCAAAGAAACTGAAGAAAAATGGAGATACAATTCGATTTACTTTTTTTTCACGTTTAAAGAAAGATAAAACGAAAACATAGACAGAGAAGAAAGAATATGAATGAAATAAACAAATAGCTAAATAATATTGGAACGCTTCACATAATTCATTGAAACGTAAGTCTATATTCAGAAACGCTTTACTCTCTCACCACGACTATTTCCCAAGGCCACAGAGATGATTAGCAGGGTTTTCAAGAGAGATTCTCCAGTTAATAGAGTAGAAAATCTGCCTCTAGAACCGTATAAACACCTTAAAAAGAAAAACTCGTGTCACTTCAGACAAAGGCCTTTTGAAATAGTGTTGAAGCGCATAAGTGTTTGAGAATACGAGCTTAAAATGAAGCCAAGCACTCACCCTACACCCAGTCCACCACCCAAGCCACCCAGTCCACCCAGACCAAGGAAGGGCTCGGCTTTTGGTTCAGGTTTGGGCTCAGGGGCGGGTGCAGGTGCTGGCGCGGGTGAGGGGGCAGCCGCGGGCGAGGGTGAGGGCGCTGGCAGGGCGGCGGCGTGTAGGGCCAGACACACCACCGCGCAAGCTGTCACCTGAGGCATTAGTACAAAGGGAAAAAGAAAAGGTTAGTTAGTAATGGAAGTGGTTATGAAAACTGTGACGTCTTAGTACAAAGGGAAGAAAGAAAAAGATTAGTTATGTAAGTGGTAATGAAAACTGATCATTTAGTACAAAGGAAGAAAGAGAAATGTTAGTTAGCAATGAGTGGTAATGAAAACTGTGATCTCTTAGTTAAAAACAGTACAAAGAGAGAAAGAAAAAGGTTAATCAGTAGTGAAAAGCGTCATGAAAACCGCAAACTCTTAGTGAAAACAGAGAAAAGCTTAGCCAATAAGAACAGGGTAATGAGAACTGATATGTAAATAAAAAAAAGAAGAAGAAAGAAAAGCAATTAACCATTGATGAAATTGGTACTGAAAACTGTGATTAAGTGAAAAAAATACAAATAATGACAGACTTGAAGAATAAAACCACAGGAATACCCTGAAAGATATTACACAACCCTCTCTGACCCGTGGGAGCGAAGTAAAGAGGAAGAAATATCACACAGCTACACCAGGAATCTCACTAAATAATTTACACCGCTCACTAAACTTTTCTCCCGCTCCATTACAGGCTAGCCAACAAGTCAGTACTCACTAGTAACCGCTGGAGGTACATGGCGGCAAAGTTTCGCTAATGAACTAAGAGAACTAGCACAGGAAGGAGAGTGGAAGAGGACTTGTGATGGAATGACGCTTTCCTGAACATTTAGTGTCTTATATTGCCACGAAGCTCTTCCTGACTTTCTTTTTTTGCGCTATCTTCCTTTTTTTCCTGCATAGTGTGATGTCATAATGGTGCGGAGGGAAGGAGAGGCATACGATGATACGATATGGCTTACGATACTCTCTCTCTTTCTCTCTGCTCGCCATCGTACCTCCGCCCTCATATTGTTTAACGTTTAACGCCCCTCTCACTTCCGTCTCTCGTTTAGCTTCACAAACACGTCTTTTGCACATTTTTTTCAGGTATTTGAGACAGAATCATGAGTTGGTTGCTTCTCTCTCTGATCCGTATTCATAAACGTTTTGCCCTCTCACCACGACTATTTCTAAAGGCTCTAGTTGAAGATACTCGTGTTTTTAAGGGTGTTTTTATGGTTCTGGTAATGGATTAACAAGATTTCTAGTTTGTCATAAGGAGAAACAGTCTTGGAAACCCGGCTAGTCGTCTATGGGGTCTTGGAAAATTGTGGTGGTGAGAAAGCAGCGTTTCTGAATATGGCCTCTCTCTCTCTCTCTCTCTCTCTCTCTCTCTACCATTGTCTCCCATATTAGAAAGTGACCATGAGAGGACAAACAATAACAGTACATGAAAAAAAAAGGAAAAGAAAGAAAAAAAATGTTCATTATCCCACACATTACCGCCACTTTTGCATAATTTCCTCTCCTTGTGGTCACGTGATGGGGTGTTCGTCTATTGAGAAACACGTCTTTGAAAGTGAAAATATGCGAGGCCTGTTAAAAGTTTCGTTCTCTCATCATATTTTCAAAGGCCACGGAGACTAGAGGTAGTGGTGATGGTGGTGGTAGTCGAGGGCGTGGTTCTTTTAGTGCGGCAGTCTAATGGAATTGCATCGCTTATCTAATCTGCCTCACTACCGGTAATTTCTTCTCACGCCACATGATAGACGCCTTTTAGTTGTGTAGCCACCACCACCACCACCACCACCCCCACCACCAGCAGGATGGTGTAAATGATGCTCACTTGTTTGTTGTTTGATTTCTTTATTGATTTACTTTACGAGCGTGTAGTCTTGCAGCAAGAGTTAAGGCGTGTTGAGAGAGAAATGGAGTTGGTGGTAACAAAACCTGGTATAGCCTGCTTGCTTGTGGTTTATTCGTGTGTGTGTGTGTGTGTGTGTGTGTGTGTGTAAGTCCAATGATGTTGTACATAATAATAATTAACAAACACCTTCCTATCCCACTAGGCTGCCTCTATGTATAGTAATACCACAATGCTTAAATGTTCACGCCCTATGTACAAAATATACAGATACACAATGCCCATCACAGGTCCAATGAAACCATTCTGCACAAACCCCACCCCCACCATCCCCCCACCTCACACAGCCTGGTGCAGCTGGGAACTGGCACCAAGCCTCTCCGTGATGCTCCATACGGACCTCAGTCACAGGCAGCCAGGCACAGGGAGGCGTTGGTGCCGCCGAACCCGAACGAGTTGGTGAGGGCAACTCTCTTGGGCGAATCCTGCAGCCAGGGGCGCCCCTCATCCACCACCAGATCCAGGCCAAGGGCCGGCTCAGGTTCCTCCAGGTTTGCAGTGGGCGGCAGGAAGCCAGCATGGCAGGCGATGACCGTCAGTACCGCCTCCACTGCCCCGGCAGCTCCCAGAAGGTGACCCAGCGCTCCTTTCACGGAGGACACGCCAAGGCTCGCCGCGTGCCCCTGGAACACCTCCCTGATCGCCTGAGCCTCGACGGCGTCCCCTAGGGGCGTGGAAGTGGCGTGGGCGTTGATGTAGCCCACTTCTGTTGGAGCTACGCCCGCCTCCTTCAGTGCCGCAGTCATGGCTCGCACGGCGCCCCGCCCATCCTCCCTGGGAGCGGTGTAGTGGTAGGCATCTCCGGTGGCCCCGTAGCCCAGCACCTCCCCGTACACCGTGGCGCCGCGGGCCCGGGCGTGGGAGAGTTCCTCCAGCACCATCACCCCCGCGCCCTCGCCCATGACAAAGCCTTCCCGCTTGGTATCAAAGGGACGTGAAGCCTTCTCCGGCGTCTGGTTGAAGCTGGTGGCCAGGGCACGCAGGCGACAGAATCCAGCCAGGGCCAGAGGGTTGATGCACGCCTCAGTGCCGCCGCACACCATCACGTCGGCGTGGTCGTGCTTAATGAAACGGAAGGCGTCCCCCACAGCATGGGCACCAGTGGCACAGGCGGTGGACACGCTGTGGTTGGGTCCCTCCAGGCCATGCTCCATGCTGATCTGGCCCGCCGCCATGTTGGTCAGGATGCGCGGCACGAAGTAAGGACTGACGCGGCTGTACCGGTTCTGCAGCGCCGCTCCCGTGACCAGCACGTCCTCCAGGTCCACCATGCCCATGCCCAGCGCTACACCTGCCCTCGCCCGCTCATCCTCACTCTCTGGACGCCACCCAGCATCCCCCAAGGCCTCGCGAGCGGCCACCAGAGCGAAGGACGTGGCCGGGGTCATTGTGCGCAGTTGGCTGGGCGTGAAGTGGGCGGGAAGGTGCAGCTCTCCCTCGCCTTCGCCCCGCGGCACTCTGGCACCAACCCGACACGGCACCTGTCACCCACACCAAGCCCGGGCATTAGGAGTGTCATCATAACAATTTTTTCTACACTTCTAACCAAGTCATCCATTTAGTGTTAATGCATCAAAGGAAAGGAGATCCTCAAGGCTCACCTGTGCGTAGCCTTCATCAGTGAGTGCCGAAGTGGCCACCCTCCCAGCAGTGAGACGCAGCCAGGTGTGTGGCGCCCCTACACCCAGAGGCGTCACTAGGCCCAGCCCCGTTACCACTACACGCCTCACGCCTCCCATCCCTCCTGCTGGGGGTTAAAAAATTATCTGTTAATGTGGATTCGACAACGGTCGAATTTCTATTGTCAAACTTCTTGAATGTCAACCCTTCTTAATTAATAATTCAACCAAAACCATTACCACCATTCAAACAAAACTTCCTTTTTAATACTGTCTCGCAACGTAAGAGTGATATCATATCCCCCTACTAAGAGAGAGAGAGAGAGAGAGAGAGTTCGCTCCCACCTAGTGTGGCAACTCTTGGGTGCAGTGGCAAGTTGGCAACTCCTGTAAGTACTGTACAGAACAGTACCACCACCAGGCAGCGGGGCCAACCGGCCACCGGGACCACAATTCTTCACGAGTCCTTCCTTCTACGCACTATTTCTCTTTTACCGTAGAAGTATTCATAGTGGTGAAGTTTCTTAGCAGGCAAACTTCCTCACCGTTGTTTAACCGAGTCATTCCTCACTCCATCCACCCATATACCACTCTAGCATCCACTCGACAACACACCCAGCCTACCCACCCACCTATACAAGACCACCTACGGCTGAGTAAGATTTCTCTCACACTCCCCAACACTTACAGAGGTTCTTACCATGCAGTTCAAAATTATACTATATTTATTAATAAAGCAGAGAGCAAGTTCAGTTCCCCACCTGCGAATCCTTCCTCTCCAGGCACAGAGCGGCAGCGGCTGGTTTGTTTATCTGGTCAGCTGCTGCTGCACTGTCTACACATCAACACAGGTTCGGTGGAGGTACTGGGCTCCTCTCTCTGTACCCCTACTCCCTTCCACTATTTTCTGTTTTCCCGTAGTATTAATTCATCAAAACTGCCCAGTGTTCATGGAAATTCGATAAATAACCATAACGAACTACTGGTGGATTCTGGCAAACAGGGGACTTAAAAATAAAGGGAAAACCATGGGACCGAATGCAACGCTGTATTGGATTTGCATGTGACTGCGTTCCTCGCCTAACCTACTTAATGCGTCCCCAATTCATCCAAACCTTGGCATATCGCTATTATATTATGATTCTAGCTTACCACAGGAGCGAATTGTTTTAGCCGACATATTCATAGATATAGTTGAGACCAGCCAAAGGTTGTGTGTACGCAGCTGCAATGAGTGGTGCTTCGTGGATGACTGTCTAGCATTATTAGTAATTGCTGGACCTTAAGCCTACTGGCTCCAAGATTCTTCTCTTGACATACTGCACCCAAAGACAAATAAATGTTATAAACCACTCAGATGTTCACAAAGATAAAAAAAAAAAAAATAAATAAAAAATAAATAAATAAAATAAAAAAAAAAATAAATAAATAAATAAAATATATCTTTAAAGAATACCCCAACAAAGCAGAGCCCACACTAGCTATTGATGGGCTGGGCAACTATGGACACCTTGTGCATTCACACATTTTATTAAACTGCCATGTTGTACATCATTTCATAACCCTGCACAATTTGCTCCTCAGAGCATACAATAAGTGAAGGTAGGAACTGGTAATAAAAATGTTAATTCAAAATTACAAAAAAATTGTATAGTCCATTTTTTAAGAAACAATGCAGCCTCTACTACCAGTGTGACTGGTTTCAGAATTAATATTACAGTGCATAGAAAACCTAAATAGTCTTGCTTTTGACTCACAAATAATCTTAATCAATGGGATAATGAATGAAGACATTACAGAAAAGTTTTATTCCATAAGGTTAAAATCTTTGGAATGGGTAATGGGTAAGGCTTTTTACTCTTGCAGTCCGGAGATAGTGGGGATGAAGGCTGGTGGGGCTAATCCCGCTCCATAGACAGAGTGGGAAGCCGTCACAATACCACTAAATTAAATATGTACATTTGTCTTTCCTTGTGCTTGATATGTTTTCACCACAGCAAAGGTTTCAAGGTTAACCCAAGCATGTAAGAATACTGCAGACAGCCCCCCTCCCCCCTAATATTCATGCACAGGTACACTTAACATTTTGTCTTCACATTACCATTATAGAAAAAAAAAAAAAAATAGAAAATAAAATCTTCACTTAACTTGAGACATAAGGATGAAAGAGCTTTAAATTCCTTTCCTTTGACTTAGGATAAAAATGAGTTTAAACAACTAAAAAACTTCTTTTAGAGCCCCTCCTGCCAGTACGACTCTCCATCCTCTTGGGCTACACTCACAGGCCATGAATTCGCATCCGGAGAGAGCAAGGTAGGCACCGCCCCTCCCATGGCACTGCAAGTGTGGAGACGCGGTCATCACAGAGATGGAGAACCAGGCGTTGGTCCTCAAGGTGAGGTCCACCCAACAGAACCGACAAGCGGGGAGCTGGGCCTGAGCCTCACCAGGGAAAAGTTGAGCGGGGAGTCAGCTGAGACACCCCATGCCACCTGCAAGACAACCTTGGTGAGCCTCTGTTCCCCAACCCATACAATGCCCGGTGCTCAGTGCTGGTGATTATGACTTTGGCTCAACTAAACACACACTAAATGCAAGTAAGGAAATTAAATGAGGTACACTACAACATTCTACTCTCAAATAATTATCAACAGTAAATTCTAACATACATTTTGCAAAGCCCAACTTCTTTTACTGTACTTACTTGTTGCTTTTGTACTTGTCTCTGATAGCATGCTGCTGGGGTTCCTGCACCCTAGAGAATGCTCGGTACAGGTTGACATAACATTCCCGCAGGTCCTCTAGGGTGTAGCCTGTCCACTCAACCATGTGCTGCGGCCAAGCCACCCTCCCCTGCAACAACAAAGCAAATGTTACAAATCACATGAGAAACAGCAATAGCAGTAACCACCAGTAATAAAAAGCTTCAAGTAAGGTTACACATCCAGCAGTGCAGTACCTGTGTGTGGTTAGCCAGAGCCACAGCAGAGGCTGCTATCAAGGAAGGGAGGTACCGCAGGAATGGGTCACAGTCAAGCATTGACATCTCTGCCAGGAACTGTAACAAAGATAAAATAAAACATTAAGAAAAAATTAAAAACAAAGGAATCTAAGGCAGAAATTCTGGAAAACAAGTACTCCCCTCAGAAAATAAAAACCATTCAATTTAATTTCAGCCAGACTTGGAATGCATCTTGAGACAATGGAACTCACCAAGGCCAGATGTAGCACTTCCTCTGGGGACTTGAGCAAGCGTGAGAACTTGTTGACAAAGAAGTGAGCAGTGGGCACGGCCATGTCAAAGCTGAGCACCTTGAGGATGAGGTGTTCCATGCGCAGGATCTGGCCCACCTTGTATGTGTTGTCTGTGATGTAGGCAAACTGGCTCACGTCAGGGGGGTAAATCTCCTCAAACTTCCTGCAATACAAACACACACACACATTATAACTTGTGTGGTAAAATAACAAGGATATTATGAATGTAGTTGTGTGCATTGACTTGTGCAACACACACAGAAGTGGTGTTTAGTCCCATTATAAAAACACACTGACTGAGCAAGAGAAACACTATGATTTGCATGTGCTAACTCTTTAACTCCACATTACAGTACCTCATTAAAGGAAATATAAAAAGAATCAATGTTTTATGCTACAAACGTGTAAGATGATGCATCAAACATTACAAAAACAACACATCAGCACAACTTACGCAGCAATGAACATGGCAGTTGTTCCCACCAGCTGCAGTTTGTCTCGCTTTACAGACATGTGGGAGAGAAAGCGATCAATGTAGGACACTGCAAGGTAGAGTGTCTCAGCATGAAGGGTGTACTCCTCAGCCACCTCCACCAGCCAGTCCACCAGGATCCACCGCATGTTGGCTGTGATGTCCATCTGCTTCGACATGTAGTTAGCCCGAGGCTTGTGGAACACCTGCACAAAGAGGATGGTTCAGTGACAGCTCATATCCACCTACTCATCTGATTACCAAGCTGACACCAACCTTAAAACAGAGCAGCCAAGTTAGTTTATCAGCTCCTTAAGTAAACCTGAGCTGTTCCATTCCTAAACATTCAAATCCTACAAAACAATAGTTGCTTTTGTATATAAGTTATGAATGTTGCCATATGATAGCTAAGGATGAGAGACTATGATAAAAAGACAAGTTTAGGTTATAACAAACACTTACAATAATTTTTGTACAAACCTCTGCTTGTCTGGAATAGTGGTATATGTCACTGGCATACTCTGGCACATCAAAGACATCATCAGCACGTGCATGGAGCAGATCCTCCTTGGGACTTGAGTCAGGCACTAATATATCATCTTCACACACACTCATGTCCATTACCTCTCCCCCTCCCGAGGCCTCGCTGCTGTCCGAAGACCTGTGTGAGCAGAGGTGTTATACTATGAGGCTAATGACCAAACACACTGCTACTGACATAGGTATATTCTATAGGATGACTGGATAACTTGCAATGTTTAGCTCAATTAAGTAGTGTTGCTTCATCTTGTATCATCCCAAACAACCCTAATGCATTTATGTCCATTATAGCACAAAAAGGTGAAAGGTCACATACTGAAGCCTCACCTGTGTAAACTAATGATGGAAGGGTCAAGGTCGATGATTTCAAGGGATTCATCTTGCGCGGGCTTGACTTTCCGTTCCCTCAGTGGATGACGGACTGCAGGTAAGGAAGTAGAGTGGGATAGGGAGGTTTTATTGGAGGATGAGGATGTGGATAATGTGGTGGTGGAGCAGGTGGCGGCCTGGCTGCCTGAGATGGAGGTGCTGGATGGTACACTGCTGGAGTCCTGGTGGATGGTGAAGGACTGCAGACTACTGGTGGATAGGGTCTTCTGTATAGCACCCGCATTCTCGTCATTTTGTTGTTGTGGCACTCCTGTCTCATAGCTGACACCCTGTAATGCAAAGAAAGGCACTCAACATTTGCTTCCCACTCATTTCCCAATACACTCATCACTGACATCTTAACCACTGCAGAACATTTACCACTTACTCCAATGAAATGTTAGCACACTAATGTTCTTCACACCCGATAGCCTAGCCAGTGCACCGAAAAAGGTAGCACGTAGCATTATCGTGCAATGAATAGCAACTCATTTTCCTTGATTTGTCACTGTAATTTGCCTTGACGTCATTATACTTTTTTTTTAAGAATTTATCAGTGCTTGAAATATAAATGGTACTGGTTTTGGGTTATAAAAACACTCGCGTTGGCATGTAATTAATAGGATAAGCCAGAGTAACGAGACAATGACTTCCTGAGCATTAAGCCTAACACTGCCATTAGGTACATAAAAGCAAGAGGTAATAGTTGAATACCCAAAGGAATACATAGTTCAAGTACCTACACCAATGAAGAGGAACAGCCTCCTGGTGCTTTTTGAACTGGGTACGTTAACACGTCGGCATGCGGTACATTTAATCCTCAAGGCCGCAGCAGTAAAACGTTACGTCCATAGGTACGTCTGCTGGCCACTACCACGATGTTTACAGCGTTGCCCAGACTATCTCACATCACCTCAACAATGAACTGTGCTTTAGTCGTTAAGTACACCAAACCTGAGGCCTTTCCCAAAGTTACAACGTGTGAATGCTGTACTGTTCTGAAGCTGGCGGTGAGGCGCTGCTGGGGATGGGAGAGGGATGGGGCGGGGAGGGGAGGGAGAGAGGGAAGGAAGCCCCGGCGGGTTCCGATGAGTCGCGCATCAATTCAAACACCTCCAGTTGCCTCTGCCGCCGTTCATCTCAATCCCCACTTGTGATGACAGCCTAATATTGCATCACTGGTTAGGTTTTTAGGTCTAGGTGCATTGAACAGCTCGTGTGTGTGGCAGGGGAGGCATTCTAGCCGCGTGGCTGGCTGGCACGTTAGGACCAGAGCATCATTTCAAACATTTACTCCCTCCTCTATGCGCTGGGCCCTCCCTGTCCATCCCAGTCACCACCCATGACAGTCGATCGTTGAACTGTTCGTAATGCATATAGGTTTGAAGCATTTAGGCACTCGTGTATAAAAGTGGTGATATATTCCATACAAGGCGCCCAGCACGCCCGGCAGTGGGGTGGTTGGGCCTGGGAGCGCGTCCACGGTCCATCCATGCCAACGGCCTTACCTGGGAGGCGCCCAAGTTTTACTTCCGCTCTGGACTTGACTGTTCCTCCCACCAAGACAACCGACCCTCCCCCCCTCCCATGACCAGGCCTATGCACATGTCTGAATAGTCTGACTGTAGCTAATAGGTCAGTGTCTATAGTACTTTCCAGTGTTTAGTGCGGCACTAGAACTTTTGGCGTGAGCTTACAATCGTTATGTAATTACTTTAGTTCAAACATTGAAACGTTGGTCCCTTCATAATCATCCAGGAAAGCTTCTAATTGAGTAAATTTACTTGCATTCCTCCAGAAAGAACTACAGTAGTGCCAAATAACCCTTTCGGTTTTTTTTTTTTTTTTAAGTTTCCTCTGTATGCAGGGTAATGACATCTTTGCGTAAACTGCGCCAGCGGGATCTTAGCACCATTACGTGAGCCATCCCAAGCCTTTCACCCTAAAGCAGTTCCACCATCCCAGTTGCCTGCAGTCAAATTTCCATATCAACCCTGTGCATTCAACCGCCCCCCATCTCTCCTGGCGAGCCCGGTGGACCCTCCGCTATATTCAAATTTCCCGCCGCCCCGTCCCCTTGTGGCCCTCAGCTGACACTTTTAAAGACCCTTGCACAGCTCCACTCTCCATCCTACCGCAGCAAAAAGTCATCAACCTGCCCAGACATTTTATTTGAAAAGCCCGAGGCGTTCACCACAAAAGGTTCAGTAATGGGGCGTGCGCTGAAGTAATGTTTGTCGAGTGTCGTGCATCTCCTGCATACTACTAAACAAACTTGTCCACAGAAATCAATAAAATGAAAATAAATAAATAAAACAGTTTTGGGACAAATTTATATCAGCACGTAACGCACATGCGCAAATGAGTAACCGTCAAAATTTCAAAATAATTTTGATAAAATAAAATACGAGTAGTATATTTCCACAATCTGTTGCTTACCATGTATCCAAATTAAACATCAAGTTTGTCAGTTGTAGCCAACACTAGCAAACACTTGAGGCACTCGGTAACACTGGTAATTAGGTAACAGTCAATCAATCAGTGGTCGGTTAGGTAAATGTCAAGTTTTGTCAACCCTTCAGTCCCTCCCCACGAGACAAGCAAGGAAACATTGAAATAATGCAAGGCTGATACTCAAACTGAAACTATCCACCTGACATGCTATCAAAGCAACAACCACCACCATCACCACCCTCCCTCCCTCCCGCTCCACTAGCTTGATACAAAATGGACCATCGGGCTTCTGAACTCAGCAAGCTTGTTATTGTTATTAAAACCACCTTTAACAATTCAAATTCCCCTTCTAACTTACACCACTCCCTGGCCACAGTATTAGAATGTGACAAAAGCCAGACACGAAAGTTAGTCCCGCACCTAAACATCTGTCCTTAGGGGCTAAATAACGAATGATTTAAATATCTTGAGCATCTTTTAGCTGTAAATGATCAAAGTCTACTCATTACATGGAACACAATGGTACTTTGGGATACACGGGCTCCATTACCAGGGCACAGTCTCTCCTGCATAAAGTTGTGTATAGTGTGGATACTATCCACTAGATAAGGTTAGGGCTAGATAGTGACCTTATGAATTGGAGGGCAGCATTACCTTTACAGCTGAATTCAACATTGAAATGACTGAGCAGTACTTGTAAAAGAAAAATACAGCCGTTCCTCACCAAATGTGCTGCCTTATTAAGTAGCTTGCTATGGAGTAAGGATTAATACCTGAAGGCGCTTTTTACCAACATACTGCAATAATAAAGACACAAACACAGACATGCCTCACCCATTTTGCTGCCCTAAGCTACGTGTGCTGAAATATGTAAAGTAAGGGTTAGCGGCTGCTGCTCACCAAATTAACAACCATAATACTGATAAATACACCTACAAACACAGCAGACATTTATATACCTAGTTTCCTGTGGTGATACGCTGCACTAGAACATTATAATATCAATAATATTGACACACAACCCTTTATCTACTTGGGTTATTGCTAAGCTGAACAATACCACATACGAGGCACTTATTCACCCAGACACCCATAGATACAAACACTCCCATGATCTGCTACTGTAATGGGGTTTTCCAGTGCTGAGGAACAAGCTGGGTAGGCAACAAGAATAAGTTACTCAAGCACAAAACACACATGATGATTCTGTAATAAGGTGGTAAGGCACATAAACTAAGCAGAAATACCCACATAAACCTTTCACATATCCTTTCCTGTAATGAATAGAAACAGTCACTCTTATAAAACCCCTCACACATGACCTGCTCTTGTAACACACTGCTGAGGACAAAAAGTAGACACACACACACACACACAACCACCACAAAACACACACAGCTTGTTCCTGTAATCCTAAGGTGCTACGGAACATAAGGTGAACAGAAGGAACAAGCACATAGCCACTTCACAGCAGCACAAGAGAGCAGAAACACACTCATACAACCTTTAGACACACATATGGTCCCTATAATAAGATGCTACAGAATATGAAGGTGAAAGATAAGGAACAAGCACACATATACGTAGTCACGTCACTTCACAGCACAGCACAATTCTCACCTGCTTTGCTGCTCTGACGGGCTGCTTGCGGACATTGGAGGAGCCGATAGGACACAGCACCGGCCGCCTGTTGGTGTTCCCCTGCAGTCCAAAAGCACTAGGTCGAGCCCCGCTGGTCGCTGCATCCCTCTTGAGCCTCCTATGGGCCGGCACTCGGTTCTCCTGGTCCTCATCTATGTGCATGGAGGACATTATTGCAGCACCCTGACCAGTGACCACCCTCTGCCCTTCCTCAAGACACTACGCCACCTGCACGCTCCGGGGGAAGTCGCGGTGACCGGGAAGGAGCGTTTCTACACACACCACATGGGAAATTTTAGCGGACGAAGTGGAGCTGAGGGAACAGGAGAGGAACAGCTGACCTACTGTCGCCGCCACGGTTTGAAGCGCCCAATCAGAGGAGCTCCGCCACCCTGACGTCACTGCGCACGCATCTCTGACGGGTTTCAGTGCGGGCTTCACTGGCTACCTCTCACAAATACCAATAAATTCATATTCACAATGTTATCCTTCTTATATTCTACTCATATTTTCAAATTTAGGGCATTTTTTTGTGTTATTTCGTGCATGTTGGTGGGATTTGAAGTGTTTAGTAAGAATTATGGTGAGTTCACGCTCCCCAGCATTGGGCGCCTCAGCACCAAGGGACATTTAAACCCGTCGCGGGAAATATGAATGGCTCGACTCGAACATTTAAAGAAAAATGCGCCTTATCATAAGAATTACGAATACTTGCCTATTGAAAAACATTGCATATTTGTATTGTTTGTAATTACAATGCTTTACTATGAACGTACATTAGGACTCAGAAGAATAAAATAGGTAGATAAGTAAACTAATATGAAAACACAATTAGGGTTCAACAATGAAATATGATACCATTCAAACCCTAACATACTTCTGTATTGCCTCAGATACGTAAAGAAATGACAATAAGATGTATTCTCCCCCCTAAGATAGATAAATACATAAATATACACATACACTCAACATAAATTTGACCAGAGCTGCATATATCACTCATACACACATATATCGACTCGAAATTTACACTTATTAACAAACACTCAAATCCGGTGACATTACAAGATGCTGGAAAAATAGTAAGTAGCCTTTTAACCAAGTTATCCCAATGCAGTTAGGATTGTGAGAGCACGTGGGAATATCTGTTAAAATTCCTTCTTACGATCGATACAAACATAACTGGTGCCTTTTGAATGACCTATCGCCTCCTTCCTTTTATTTCACAACAGCAGGTTCTATGGGTGCTATCAATCCTATACACACACATAGACGAGGCTAGAACTGTATAGAACTTCATAAATCTCTAGTAGCAATTGTAGACCATTCAAATATTCAAGTTTGTTTATGACAGGGAGGGAGAGCGAAGGGGAGGGAGTGGGGCAGTCAGTGAAAAGGAGATAGAATGTTGCCAGATACAAGTTAAAATATACATTCCTAGAACTTTTCACTAACCTTGTATACCTCTGTGTACATTGGATATTAGGTGTAGCGGGTGTTTATTGGTAGTGTATAGAAAATGAGTACATATTTACGAGTGCATTTTTCTTTTTTTTTAAGAGTTAGGTGCATCCTGTGGGGATATTTGAAGTTACCACATGCCGCGGGTTTGTCTGGGTATCAGCATTATTTGGAACTATTATGTTGTCTTTTTTGTTTTTGTTTCTATGTCATCGTCACCTGGCTATTTGACATATTAATGTTCTTACCTCTCTGTCTTTCTTGGTTTGCATTACGCATGTCTATACCTTATTTTCTAAGAGAGAGAGAGAGAGAGAGAGAGAGAGAGAGAGAGAGAGAGAGAGAGAGAGAGAGAGAGAGAGAGAGAGAGAACGAATGAAAACCATAACTAAAGTAAATAAAATATGTAAGTATTGATGCACATTTCAATAATGATATCACTACCACCACCACCACTACTGTCACACCACCACCACCACCATCACTACTGCTATTACTACTACTACTACTACTACTACTACTACTACTACTACTATTGCTGCTGCTGCTGCTGCTGCTGCTGCTGCTGCTGCTACTACTACTATATTCAATTCTCGGACGCTAGTTAAGATCCTTCTCCTAAGTGAAGCACATTAGAAAGGATCAACGCTCTGCTGGCCTGCTACAGGTTGGCGGTGGTTGTGTGGCTGTGTGCAGTGAGAAGTGTGCATTACAGTGCTGTTCATTGTTTCTTTACTAACGCATTTACCATTTTCTTGGAGTGTATGGAAACGAAAACTATCACTTTTATATTATACTTCATATCTCATTATTTGGGCACAGAAGTGAGTCCGATAACCCTTGATGAGAAGAAAATCAGTGAAGAGTATTCGTATACAGCACGGGCTTGTACACAGCTCAAGCGAGGGGATGATTTAAGGCATAAGTACTCTGAACCACGCTTAGATTCCTTCAAATAAACTTCGGACCTCCAATAAGACATCTCAAGGTACTTTTTGGAACACCTTGTCTGCAAACATCCATCCTTGAGACATGGGAATGGGAGGCTGGGGAGTGGAGAGCAGTATGGCTAGCGTTATACCCAGTGGGACAACGAGTCGCTGCCTGCCACGAGTGTGTGTTATTCTGGTGGCATAGTGTGTGGAATGTGGATCACTGATGGCATTGGCAGGTCAAACACATCTTGCATTGTTGTCACGATGTTTTACCCAATAATTGTAGGGATTACTACTACTACTACTACTACTACTACTACTACTACTACTACTACTACTACTACTACTACTACTACTACTACTACTACTACTACTACTACTACTACTACTACTACTACTACTATACCACTATCATCATTATCAATACATGTACTTTCAACACATCTTTCGTTACTGAGTGTTATCCCGCCGGACAAAAGGTACAGCGTCGGCGTGTCATTAACATTAGAAGGCGAACATATATCATCTATAGCAGGTGTGTTATGATATGTCACACATGTGTGTGTGTGTGTGTGTGTGTGTGTGAGAGAGAGAGAGAGAGAGAGAGAGAGAGAGAGAGAGAGAGAGAGAGAGAGAGAGCAATGGCAACAGCAAACATAACTATTCTGTAAAGGTTTGGTGCCAGTACTTCCAAGTTTACTAATAAAGGACAGTGTTGCATGGTCATTCTTACAACACATACAGATGGCGAAACACCCGTATCATATTTAATTTATCACCCATCACTTTCCCACACATTGTAACTATAGCGGCCAAGCAGAACAATGACCTCGATCGCTGCCTGCTGAGGGCAATACACTGACCACTCATGGCTGCTGATGATGCTACAGTAGTGGTGAGACTCGTGTTCTGTCATTCTGTTCTCCCATCACGAATGTTTTCAAAGGCCACGGCAATGTTCAGTCGGTCTCTCTCTCTCTCTCTCTCTCTCTCTCTCTCTCTCTCTCTCTCTCTCTCTCTCTCTCTCTCTTTCGTGTCGCAAATACCGTTTTCATTCTTTCCTTCCTTGCTTCTTTACATCTCCTCAAATTCCTTCCGTCCGTTCTTTTCCTCCTCCTCCTTTTTTTTTTTTTTTCACTCCCTCTTCTTCCCTCCTCACTTTTTTTTTTTTTAATTGTATCCCTTAAAAGTTTCCCCTGGCTACTATTTTCGTACTTTAGGTGGTGGTGATGAAGTGGTAGTGCAACGGTGTGAGCCAAATATTAGTTTAGAGGAGGTTTGCTGTTACTCACATTTGCTTCCTTGTAACGTACGTGCTTATTTATAATTTTGGCAGTGGTGGGGGGTGACAACAGTGGTGGTGGTGGTGGTGGTGGTGGTGGTGGTGACAGTGGTAGTGATGTTGTTAGTGGTGGCCTGGTTGTGGTTATGGTGGTAGTGGTAGTAGTATGGTATAAATAGTAGCATAAGCAGTAGCAACAGCAGTGTCTTGATCTGAAAGAGAGAGAGAGAGAGAGAGAGAGAGAGAGAGAGAGAGAGAGAGAGAGAGAGAGAGAGAGAGATTCTTTTGTAGATGCAGTGAAACAGGTGTTACTTATACATACACCGGACACACACACACACACACACACACACACACACACACACACACACACACACACACGAATCGCCAACGGCAAGAGAGCACCAAATGAAAATAAAAAGAAAAACTCACATATAGCTCATTAAAACACAATAATGAAAAGAAAGGGAAATTATATATAAAAAAAAGAAACATCACAGGGAGAAAAGTAAAATTTCAAGTACTAATAGATAAAAATAAAGAACTTGGAGAGAGAGAGAGAGAGAGAGAGAGAGAGAGAGAGAGAGAGAGAGAGAGAGAGAGAGCTACGGCGAGGGGAAGAATGCGAAGGGTATACGCGGGATTGTAAAAAGAAGTAGACAGGACACACAGGGAAGGACCAGCTGTCTGCCATTCAAATGAGAGACCGTAACCCCCCCTCCCCTATCCCGTCGCTCTCCCTCTCCTCTCCCTCTCTCCTGCTCTACGCTCTCCTACTATGGCTATTATCCTTGTTCTTCGTGTCACCTCCTCACGTCCCTCTCACTACCACCACTGCTACTACTACTACTACTACTACTACTACTACTACTACTCTTCCTCTTATTTTTTTCTTTACTTTCTGTTTTCTTTTTAATAATTTTCACTTAACATCACTAAAACATCGACAGTAGTGGTAGAAGTAGTAGTAGTAGTAGTAGTAGCAGTAGTAGTAAGGATAATAACAGCAAAGAATTATTAGGTTGTATATCAAAATAGTAGTATCTTTATTTCTTTTCATTTTGTTAATTCATTTTAGTTCTCCATCTTTGTGTGCGTACCTTATCTATTATGAACACTCGCCTTCCCTCAGATTAGTACTCCTTTCTTTCTATCTCTTTATCAATCTTATCTAGTTTTTCTTCGTAGTTCAATAGGTACTGTAGTTTAAAATTTCTTGCTTTCTTTACACCTTTTTCTCTTTATTTTCATGTATTCATTATCTATTTCATGTTTTTTTTTATGATTTTTCTTCCTTCTTTTCCTCTTCTTCCTTCAACTCTTCATATCTTATTCTTCTTTCATTTTCAAACTTTTCGTGTTGCCGTGCTGTCCCTTATCAATATTCCTATCGTGATCTTCTGTTGTCGAAGGTGGTGTTGAGAGAGAGAGAGAGAGAGAGAGAGAGAGAGAGAGAGAGTAATGGACGATAGATGGAAACTTCCTACTATTGTCCACACACTCTCTCTCTCTCTCTCTCTAAAGACACGTAACCACTATCACACACACACACACACACACACATGCGGTCATAATGTAAATCACACACACACATACACACACCTGGCATTAGCTACCTACTCCTCCTGCGATATTTTTCTCACCTGTTCACCTGTTCTCACTCGTAGTACTGCCGTGTGATGTGTTGGGTGGGGCGACCCTGCTGACTGCATGCACTGTCTCTGATCTCTCCTCAGATCCACTTAGTTTTTGGTGAGTGTTTACTATCAACCCCTTCAGTACTATGACGTGTTTTCATATTTATTCTGCTTACTATTTGGCAATTTTATACAGCTTCAGAAACTTATGTGAGGAATAAAATAGTGAAGACTGTAGCCATTAATCTTCTGACCTCCATAAACAGTTGATAATGTAAACAAAATCGTTTAATTTTACTCAGAATTCAAGGTAAAAAAAAAAAGTGTCCTAGTACTGAAGGAGTTAAACAGCAGAGGGTGGAGTGATTGTTTACATACATGACAGATAAATTCATCACATTCACACAGCTACGATAAAAAACATATTTACATCTATAACTTATCTATTTGCTTATCTATCTGTCTTTCTGTCTGTCTATAGTTTGTGTGTTTACGTTTGCTTGTGTCTATCTGTCTGTCTCACTTCCTGCCTGTACCTATAGTTTGTTTTGTCTGTCTCTGTTTGTTTCATAGTTTGTCTGTCTGTCTGTCTGCCTGTTTGTCGGTTCTGGCCTGTTATATTAGTGGTGTACTGTAAGGTTTTAAAAGTAGCAGTAAAGAAAAGAGGGGGAAAAGGTGGAAGGGAATGAAATAATAATCTTTGTCTTACGTTACTTTATTTTATTTACGTTCCTCATAGGCTATTTTCTGTCTTTACATTCTTCTCCTCTCCCTCTTTTTTTTTTTTTTTTTATTTCTCATGATCCCTTATTCTTAGGTACAACGAGAAATAGATGAAACAATGATGATACTAATTCTGCTTTTCATTTCACTAGTATTACATTCCAGAGATTATTCTATTTCATCTTTACCTTTTACATCATCGCTTTCATTCTCTTCCTCTCCTCTTGTCTTCTCCTTTTTCTTCTTCTAACCTGCTACGCTTTGGATCACTTCTTATGTCCATCTTCCTCTTTCTTTATCTGATTTGACGATCATTTCTTATCCAACATTCGGTCAGAAATATTTGTGCTCACTATTTCTCTATTGGTCTTTTTGTCTCTAGTTACCCCTGACACGGTTCTAATTCCTTTGTCTTCTTAACGCTTTCTTCCTCTTTCTCCTCTTTCTCATGATCATTCCTCCCTGCGTATCTTTCAATAACATCCTTCGTCATCTCACTCAAGTTCCCCATTTCTTCACATTTCTTCTCTTCTCTTCCCTTGTACAGGTCCAACACGGCACCACTGTTAGTAATAATGTCTCGAGATGGGTGGGTGTTCAGGGTGACAAGGATGGATAGAGTGAGAAACTATTTACTGAGGAACACCCAAAGTAATGTGGGCATAAAATAAGATGCAAAACAATGTGAATAGGTCTGCATGGTTACATTTAAAGAAGGATCGAAGGGAGAGAGTGTCGGTAGAGAAATGGATAGAAGAGGGTGGAGGAAGAGACGGTTTGAGAAAGAAATGGAAGAGTTTGACAATAGCGGAAGCATGACAGATACCTATGAAAAAAAAATAATAATAGATAAATAAACACCGGAGAAACTGCAGAAAGATAACGTAGCTTGTATATTATCACCTCTTCAACACTTACTAAACATCAATTTCCTTCTAAACATCCCTACAGCTCACATTTTCCTTTTTTTTTTTTTCAACATAAGGCACACTTTTCACCGCCTTTCTCCATATCACAGAAACTACAGTGCCCTCAAGATGGTGATAACGATGGACACAAGCGATTTTGGAGTCACTGAGATACAGCTAGCGGACAGCACTAGTGGAGGTGGAGGAGATGTAGGTGGAGAAGGAGCTGCAGGCGTGATGGCAGACAAGCGGGATTTCCTAGTTCCACCTGCTCCGCCACCTCCTTACGCCCTCCTTGCTACTACTTACTGCTGGACGGTGAGAAATAAAATATGATGGTGCTCTCTCTCTCTCTCTCTCTCTCTCTCTCTCTCTCTCTCTCTCTCTCTCTCTCATTATTTCTATTTCCTGTATGCTTTAAAAATGAAAACGTGAGTCACATCATGTGTTTCTCAGGTTTGCACAGAGAGAGAGAGAGAGAGAGAGAGAGAGAGAGAGAGAGAGGATGGAAATGGGTTAAACTGTAATATGGGTGTAACTTGGAACATGGGATGACTTTGAATATGGATAATGGTAAATAGGTAACTTTGAGCAGGAAGTAATGATTGCAACACACACACACGTACACACAAAGTACACACACGCACATACATATGTACATACACACACGAACACGCATGCGCAGTTGTGCACTAACTATTCAAGCACACGGAAAGGTTTGAGGATGGGTAACTGGCCTGAAAAACTGTGCTCACGGAAAAATACAACACGTGCTAGCAAACTAAATTTACCAAACATGTATAACTTAAATTCAACTTAGGTCATAGACACCCAAAATCATCCACTCCCTCGCCACCACACATAGAACTCCCATACCATACATTACATTATAAAATACACCTTGACATGGGGGTGTAGAGGTAGGCATGTGAGGAAAGAAAGACAGAGATAGTCGCTAAATGAGATACGGCGCTCAGGTCATTGTTATCTTGTGTTTTGTGAATTATCTGACCAGTGAAGCGTACTGTCTAGCGAGGGTTATGATAAGGCTGATAAGGACCCGTCAACAGCATAACCAAGGCCAGGGAGGCTCTGACGAAACATACGGCAGTATATTAAATGGAAAGTTTCGGGGACTGTAGTATATGTGTAATGGAAAACAACTCCCATCTTCTGTATTTATTTCTTGGCAGAAATTCCGTGTTGGTTCATACAAACTACATAAAAGTGAATGGATATTTTTTTTCAGGAGAGTTCAGTGTACCATGGAAAGGTGTAATTAGGGAAATATTTCGAAATCCCCCGAAACAGGCATTTGTTGTTCCAAAAATCACCAGGCGATAACGAAGATGATGTAAAAGCAAGAGTCTACTGCGACGTTCACAAACTATGCCATGATATGAAAGCAGACAGCGAGTATGACCAGTGACCAAAACGCAGTAAAGAAACTACTAGAAAGAGTGCGTGCTTGACATAGGATATTTATAAAGAGTGACATGGAACCTGATGAGAAGGAGGAACCGCAAAACAAATAAGGAAGTAGCATTTATAACACCCAACCAAACAATAAACGACAAAAATGAATAACACACACTAATAATAATAAAAACACAATTAAATACAAAGAAAACCCGTAAAAATAAACCGATATAAAAACGAAAATGCTAAAAAAAGGCAGTAGGTGACTAAGAACAGGCATTATTGGAACACATTACATTATTGCAACAACAGAGTGAGTGAGAGGCGAGGGTGAGGGAGACCTTTCCTGTGGTGTGTGTGGCGAGGCTGTCATGCCCTGCACGTCCCACCACACAGGGCATGGATGGCTATACGTGATCCTACCCACACTTCACCACACATCGCTGTTACTGAAGGAAAACCAGGATACATGAATTCTATCCTGCTTTTCCATCTTGGTGAGAGAAACAAGACGAGACACGTGTGGAATTATATGTACTATTAACACCTCTTGAGTGCTCAGAGCCTCAATATACTGTGGTAAGGAGTCCAGAGGTTCCAGTGTGGGGGGTGTGGTAGCAGGAGTGGAGGTTCGTGTCACTGTGGTAAATGGTGTGTGGTGTGGCAGAGACGAGTGTCATGACTGCTACATACAGTTAGTGGTGACACATACCACGGACTCCTCCTCTTCTTCCTCTCTTCATCGTCCTCCTCCTCGGACTGACTGTGAGAGGTGAGTGTTGTGGGTTTGTGTGGTGTGCGTGGTGGTGTTTTGTGGAGTGTATTGTGTGGGTTATGTGGGTTATCTCTCTCTCTCTCTCTCTCTCTCTCTCTCTCTCTCTCTCTCTCTCTCTCTCTCTCTCTCTCTAAATTGTCTCTCATTAACTATTTTCAATCAAGTTTAGATTTTGAGGTAATTTTTTTTAACCTAACCAAAATAGCCTGACCTCTTCTAACCTAGATAATAATAGTTTAATGCACGGATGGGCAGACTTTTCACTGCTAGATCCACAAAAAAAAAAAAAAAAAAAAAAAAAAAAAAACAATCTTACAGGGCTGCATACTGTATTAACCCAAAGTGATTCATATTTAGAATGCAAAATAAAAAGGTTTGGTATTATTGCGGTTTCAACCAATTCACCACACGTGATTATGCACATTCTCACAGTCTAGATCACACTTTTATGAGCATTTCTAATCCCATTTTACCCTATCAGAAAATGGGGTTAGGTTAGGTTAGGTTAAAACCCCACTTTCCCAGGAGGTCCCCAAGCTTGTTAGACATAGGGAAGAAGAAATATAAGGTAGGGTATATTGGTTGAAACTGCAAATTTACCCACAATCGTATAGGGCTGCATACTGCATTAACCCCAAATGATTCATATTTAGAATACAAAATAGAAAGGCTTGTAAAGAAAAAGCCACACACACACACACACACACACACACACACACACACACACACACACACACACACACACACACACACACTTATTAAGCTTTTACTCGAGTGTTATTGCAGGACTTGAAAACAGAGATGGATGGGTGGACACAGTATACCTGTATATTAAAAAGGCTTTTGATAAAGTTCCTCATGGAAGACTACTTTGGAAACTAGAGAACATAGGAGGACTGCGAGGAACTTTACCAGAATGGGCAAGAGATTATTTGAAAGATAGGGAAATGAGAACTGTGATCAGAGATACATACTCATCTTGGGGGTAAAGTAACTAGCGAGTGCCACAAGGGTCAGTGTTAGCCCTCATTATGTTTCAGATTTATGTAAACTACATTCACATTGGGATAAACAGTTATATAAGTTTATTCGCTGATGATGCAAAGCTGCTAAGAGTTATCAAAACCAGAGAGGACTGTCTGCTGTTGCAGGAAGATATAAACAAGATCTATGAGTGGAGCAGGAAGTGGAAATTGGAGTTTAATGCCAAGAAATGTCACATAATGGAACTAGGAAAGAGTAAGAGAAGACCAGTATGGAACTATTTGATGGGAGAGGAACAAATAATGAAGACTAAAGAGGAAAAAGATCTGGAAGTGATCATACAGGACAATCTGAGCCCTGATAAACACATAAGCAAGATATTTGGACTATCATATAAAATGTTGACTAATATAAGAGTGGCATTTCATTACATGGATAAAGATATGATGAAAAAAAATCATCACAAGCATGATACGCCCAAGGCTGGAATATGCAGCAGTGGTATGGTCTCTGAGCTCTAAAAAGGATATAAGAAAATTGGAAAGGATACAGAAGATTGCTACAAAGATGGTGCAGGAACTAAAGAACCTCACATATGAAGACGACTGAAGGATATGGGACTTACAAGATAGAAGAGAACACGGGGACCTAATAACAACGTATAAGATAGTAAATGATATTGAAAAGATAGACAAAGAAGACCTGGTGCTGTTGACAGAAGAAGATGGAAGGACAAGAGGACATGAAAAGATCAGGATGAGGCAGTGTGTGAAGGATATTGGAAAATACAGTTTTCCACACAGAATGGTGGAAAAATGGAGTGCATTGGATAATGAAGTTGTTACAGCACATAATGTGCATAACTTTAAGGAAAAGATAGATAATTGGAGGTATGGAGACAGGACACTATGAGCCCTGCTCGAACCCTGTACAATACTACTAGGTAAATACACACACCTGCAGAAAGAAGATGATATGCTCACAATATTATTTGGTGCTGTTTAAAGTTTCTCTTTCAAATTCACTAACATTACTCGGGCTGCATGAATTCCTGTGGGTTATAGTTTGCCCACACTTGGCTTTACTTATCCCCTTCAGTACTGGGACGCATTTCTACCTTGAGTTTTGGGTGTGATTAGACCATTTTATTGACATTAAGAAAAGTATATGAATGTCAGAAGATTAATGGCCACAGTCTTCATTATTTTTATCCCACACATAAGTTTCTGAAGCTGTATGAAATCACCAGATAGTAAGCAGGATGAATATGGAAATGCATCATGGAACTGAAGGGGGCTAATGTCACCTAATCGAACAAGGGAGTGTTGCATAGTGAGGTTAGGTTGAGTTAGGGGCAGCAACATCAAGAGCAGGAGGAAGAGGAGGGCCACACAGCTCTTTCTCAGACCTACATGGGGACTGGCATCTAAGTGGGCCTTTTTTTATTTTATTTTATTTTTATTTATTTATTTTTCCATTTTTATCCTCCTTAACCAGATTTCTTCCTTCTTACATATAAATAAATGAATAAAAGATAAAGAAATAAAAATAAATAAACAATAAAATAAACAAAATAATTAATAAAAATATAGATGAATAAAAAAAAACTATAAAATGTAAATAAATAAACAAATGAATACATAAGCAAAAAATAACAAAATATCTTGGCATACAAACATTTTTTTATTTACACTCAACCCTCGGCTATCGCGACTTCAGCTATCGCGTTTTATTGCTATCACGCACCCATGAAAAGCTGCTAAAATTTCATTATCGCGACCTCAGATGCCTGCTATCACGCACCCAGCCATGACGTCACGGGATATCTGAGCGCTCATTGGCCAAAACCGCCTTCCCGCCAAGATCAATTCGGCTATCGCGTTTTCGGCTATGGCGCGGCTATTTTGGCTCCAATTGAGCACGATAGCCGAGGGTTAAGTGTATTATTTATTTTTTCCCCTCCTCTGTAACTAAGTGTAAGATAGTTTGGAATTAGATGTCGGAAGAACCACACACTCATTTTTTGTGGTTGTTTTTTGGTGTTGAGGATCTCGTCTTCTGAGAGTGTTGTCTTGTGGATGTGCCGTGACCTCCTCCAGCTGTTTGTGAGGTTAGATTTGTGAGGCGAAGGATTGAAGGATTGGTTCTCTCTTTGCTGCTGTTTTCAAAGGTAGTAGGATAGATTTGTCAGGTTCATGTTGTGTGTTTCTCTCTCTCTCTCTCTCTCTCTCTCTCTCTCTCTCTCTCTCTCTCTCTCTCTCTCTCTCTCTCTCTCTCTCTCTCTCTCTCTCTGTCTGTCTGTCTGTCTGTCTGTCTGTCTGTCTGTCCATCTCTCCATCTCTCTCTCTCTCTCTCTCTCTCTCTCTCTCTCTCTCTCTCTCTCTCTCTCTCTCTCTCTCTCTCTCTCTCTCTCTCTCTCTCTCTCTCTCTCTCTCTCTCTCTCTCTCTCTCTCTCTCTCTCTCTCTCTCTCTCTCTCTCTCTCTCTCTCTCTCTCTCTCTCTCTCTCTCTCTCTCTCTCTCTCTCTCTCTCTCTCTCTCTCTCTCTCTCTCTCTCTCTCTCTCTCTCTCTCTCTCTCTCTCTCTCTCTCTCTCTCTCTCTCTCTCTCTCTCTCTCTCTCTCTCTCTCTCTCTCTCTCTCTCTCTCTCTCTCTCTCTCTCTCTCTCTCTCTCAGAGAGAGAGAGAGAGAGCGATGGAGACAAAGAGAGAGAGCGAGAGAGAGAGAGAGAGAGAGAGAGAGAGAGAGAGAGAGAGAGAGAGACGGAGAGATGGAGAGAGACAGAGGGAGGGAGGTAAGGAAGAGAGAGAGAGAGAGAGAGAGAGAGAGAGAGAGAGAGAGAGAGAGAGAGAGAGAGAGAGAGAGAGAGAGAGAGAGAGAGAGAGAGAGAGAGAGAGAGAGAGAGAGAGAGAGAGAGAGAGAGAGAGAGAGAGAGAGAGCACAATTGTATGTAAAAAGAGAATTGAGAACAATCATGAGAGAGAGAAAGAGAAGGTTACACAATACAGGAAACATTTTGTACGCATAGAATGAGGCACCTGAGGAAAGACATACTTGCCGTGTGGTGTGTTGATGTGAAGGGACAGCAGGAGCAGGAGCAGCAGAAGGAGGAGGAGGAGGAGGAGGTAACAGGTGCATGTAAGATCAGCAGTGTATACATGATCACCATTGCTAAATTCATTGTTTGTGGAGGTGATGTGTATTGGTATGTGTTTGGTTGGCACATACACAGCCTTTTAAGTTTCTCCATAGTGACTGGTAGCATAGCGGGCATTTTTTATTTATTTTGTTTTATCTGGTTTTCTTTCGCTCTCTCCTCCTTCTTCTTTTTATGATCTAGGCCAGTGTTTCTATTATGTACAAAAAGGAAAGCAGGACACATCTCTCGTTTCCTTTTCTCTCTTTTCTTCCTCTTTTTTTTATATCATTAGCCAGTGTTCTTATGTGAAAAAGAAAAACTGGACACACACACAGAAATCAAGCACTGGTAATGTTAGGATATGAAAGGTTACCTAATGCAAGTCTGCAACTAACATAACAAAATACAACTTGAATGTTAGCTATGAAAGGTTATAAATCACCCAGCATGAGGCTCCAACTTTTTTTATTATTGACTAACACAACAAAATACAACTTGAATGTTAGCTATGAAAGGTTATAAATCACCCAACATGAGGCTCTAAGATTTTGTAATTACTAACGCAACAATTCAAAATACAACTTGTGAAATGCCTCCATGAAATAGACAGTGGCCATGCATTTGAAGAAGTGACAATGACACAATCACATTCACAACGCTCTGTATTGTCTGCAATGCGTGTCCTTCACTGCCTCTCCTCTCAAACCATACACAGACACACCTATACCTACACATATTTGCACCCACCTCTTGTCACTCAAAGCTTTGGTACTACATGTTTACTGGATGTGGCTCAGCTGGTCTTGCATCCCACACACGTTATAACTTTATTTTTTCCTCCGACATCCCTTGGCCAGTGTATCTAATTGTCATAATTACATCTAGGGTCAATGTCATCCTGTAATTGTTGTCATATCTTGAGTTAATATAGTAGTGGTTCTTGTCATACTGTAACTTAACCTAACCTAACTTAACCTCTTCAGTACTATGCCATGTTTTCATACTGACTCTGGTTACCTACTATTTGGCAATTTTATACAGCTTCAGAAAATTATGTGGGGATCAAAATAGTAAAGACTCTGGCCATTAATCTTTTAACCTCCGTAGATGCTTTGTAATGGAAATAGAATCGTCTAATCGTACCCAAAAATCATGGTGGAAATTGAAGGGGAGTATTGAAGGGGGTAATGGTTCTCGTCATACTGTAACTTAACTTAACCTAATTTAACCTATTCATCGTTTAACATTCTTTTTTTCGCTTATAGAGTGTAACGCATCACAATTTTTATATTTACCTCACCCATACATGCATATATACTTCCTTCTGCTCTATAAAAGGTATAGAAATGTCACTAATTATTCATTTTAAAATCTCACAATGCAATTTTTCCCGATATTTAGGGCACTGTATCTCCATCTACCTCGTTGTCTGGGGTTCAATTCTCCAAAATGCCTTGCCCTCTCACTGCAACAATTTTCCAAGACCACAGACACAACCAGCCAGGTTTTCAAGACAGTTTCTCCTTTTAGTAAACTTGAAATCTTGCCAGTCATCACTGGAACCATAAAAATACCCTTAACCTCTTCAGTACCATGACACACGTCCTTATTCTGGTTACTATTTGGTGATTTTATACTACTTTAGAAACTCTTATTGGAATTAAAATAGTGAATAGTGTGGTCATCAATCTTCTGACCTCCATAGACCCTTCATAATGTCAATAAAATGGTCTAATTGTACACAAATCACAAGGTAAAATTGTGTCCCCATATTGAAGGGGTTAAAAACATGATTATCTTCAACTGGAGTCTTTGGAAAGCAGTGATGGTGAGAGAGCAAAGATTATTGTTTCTCAGGGCTCAAAGTGTATGAAACCTTAGGGACTGCCCTGTGTTAGTCTGAGAACTTCTTGCAGCTTCCTTTATGTTCTTTGGTTCTGTTTAGTTTTTTTTTCTTGGCATTCTTGAAGGAGGGAATGACTCTCCTTTCCTCCTGTGATCTTCCTCAAGGTGAATTGGTGCCTCATCTCTTTCTTAGCCTTGTTTTTCTTCATGCATTATCTAACTGCCTTGTCATGTCAGTTGGTGACTCTTAAATTATTTGTCATTTTGTTTATCCTTTTGTTTTCTATTTGGGCTTGATGTTCCCAGATTCTTTCCTGTCATGTTATCTTTGCTGCTCTTTGCTTATCATGTTTTCCTGTTTTGTGTTTATATGTGCAACTGTTCTCTTGTTTTTGCCTTTATTTCATATTGTTACCTTCTTGTTGTTTATATGCGCATTTGTTTTTGCTTTAATTCGTTTTGTTACTTTCTCACATCTTCACTAAATTAAGTACACAGTTTTTTTAATACTGTCTCAATCTTGACCTTTATTCACATTGTTCCTTTTCAAATAGATAATTTTAACCTAACATTTATTTATTTTTGAAAAAATTTCCTCATATAATGCTTCATTTACTCTCTTATCTGAACTAACTATTGATTTTCAGTGTTTCTTGATTTTCAGTTTAAATATCAACTTTCCTCCTTCAACATTTAGGATTGCCACAACGCTGGGACATGGTACGGTGAACTCTGTGTCTGTGTGAGTGTCTGAGTCTGTGTCTGTGTCTGTCTGTGTCTGTGTTGGTGAGGCAGAGAGTGGGAGAGTGATAGAGGGGGAGCACTTGTATGAACAGGAAGGCTTTGAAAGATATTTTTATTAGTGTTAACAAGGCTCTCCAAGGGTATAAGAATGAGTGAGAGAGTTATTTATTGTGAATTTGTTAACATATTTGTATCATAACCTAAGCTAACCAAACCCAGACCAAACCTTAACCTAACTCAACCCAACCCAACCCCACCTAACCTTAACCCAACCCAACCCAACCCAACCCAACCTAATCCAACCTCAACCTAACCTAACCTAACCTAACCTAAGCTAACCTTATAGTAGTGTCTGATCTCCTTGTGCTCCATTTATGCAATACAATCATACAGTAAGGGATTGGTATTAACTATAGTCATCAGGTAGTAGCAGGTAGGCAAGCAGTGGAGCCATGTGCACTAATATAGGAATAGCAGCTTAGTATTACATTTTACTCAAGAGGCAGTGTAGATAAGCAAACAAACCCTGAGAAACCATAGATAAACATACTGCCAGGAGAGTATGAGTACCCATGCACTTTGATTCCAGTTTAGGCTTATTTTATATGGATGTGTAGGCATGAGAGATGAGCCCCTAGGTAAGCTATGAGTGCCTGTATGAGTAGCAGTGCAAATCTTACTTTATAGGCATGAGAGATGAGCCCCTAGGTAAGCTATGAGTGCCTGTATGAGTAGCAGTGCAAATCTTACTTACTCACTCAGAGACATGGACCTGGATCGCTGCACATCGTGGGAGAGTACAGGCAGTGACGATGCGCTGCTTGAGTGGTGCTTGGGGTACAGCAAGGTGGGACAGGGAGCCTCATGCACTCAGGCTGTCGTGTGGGAGAGATTATTATGTCCTGAGCGAGCTTGCGTGCATGGCGGACTGAATGGTGTAGTGGTGGTGTTGTGGTGTGCTGGGCTGATTGAGATGGAAGTCTTTGGTGGATGGTAGTGGTTGTGGGTGTGTCATGGATTAGTGGACTGAAAGGTAGTGGTTTAAATGAAGGAGGTGGAAGTTTTTGGGTGGTTTGAGGCAGCATAGGTGTGGTGTGTGGATGGCAGTGGAAGAGGGAGTGTCATGGATTAGTGGACTGAATGGTGGTGATGTGGAGTGGTAGAGTGAAGGAGGTGGTGCAAGTGGAAGTCTATGGATGGTTTGAGACGGCAGGATTGTGGTGTGTGGATGGCAGTGGAAGAGGGAGTGTCTTATGGAGCAGTGCACTGAATGGTGGTGATGTGGAGTGGGGGAGTGATAAGGTTGTGCAAGTGGAAGTTTTTAGTGGTTCAAGGCAGCAGGGTTTGTGGATGATAGTGGAAGAGGGAGTGTTATATGGAATAGTGTGAGTGATTGGAGTGGAATTTGGTTTCTTTAGTGCCATGAGGAAGGTGGAATGATGGAGTGGAGTGTGTGGGGTGGTTGAGAAGACATGGTGGATGTTTGTGTGGAGTGAATGAGATGTAATGACCCTGTGATGCAAAAAAAATAGACTGGGATGTAAAATATAAAGGCTGAAAAAAAAAAAAGATTGAGGAAAAGAAAACTAATTACCAATAGAACATAAATAAAGGGAGTTAATGTAATAGAGAGAGAGAGAGAGAGAGAGAGAGAGAGAGAGAGAGAGAGAGAGAGAGAGAGAGAGAGAGAGAGAGAGAGAGAGAGCAGTGGTGTTTCCTGTCAGTGGTGGTGGTGGTGGTGGTGGTGGTAGCTCCTGGAAGCACACCTCACCTCTGGGATTGTTTCCTTTCAACATTTTCCTGTAGTTCTGACATTTTTTGCTCCATTGATGGTGGCAGTGTAATGGTGAAAGTAGATGCTGTGGAGTAATAAGCTGGGGTGTTGTGGGGGTCTGTTGGTTTGCTTTTTTTTAGTTGCTGTGGAGGAGGAGGAGGAGGAGGAGGAGGAGGAGGAGGAGGAGGAGGAGGAGGAGGAGGAGGAGCTTTTTTAACCCCTTCAATAATGCGACACATTTTTGCCTTAAGACTTGTGTACAATTAGATCATGTTTTGACATCTGAAAGGGTCTATGGAGTTCAGAAGATTAATGCCAGTCTTCACTATTTTATAAAATCACTAAGTAGTAAGTTGAATGAATATGGAAACGTGTCATTTTACTGAAGGGGTTAACAAGAGATACACTAAATCATATCCTTGATATTTTTCCCTTAAAGTAAAGTCAAGACTTTGGATTGTTTTTTGTGCCTGCTCAGATATGTTGACTCATCTTAGCAGAGTGTGTGAAGTGGCTTGTGTGTGTGTGTGTGTGTGTGTGTGTGTGTGTGTGTGTGTGTGTGTGTGTGTGTGTGTGTGGTATTTATTGCAGTGAAATACTCTGCTTGTATCATTATCTTGTCCTCACGTCTCTTGGTATGTGTGGGAATGTGGGAATAATGAAGGTTCACTGAAATACTTGCAAGAAAGCCATGAGAAACAAAGCTTTTTCATCACTGCTTTTTGTTTTCAGGTGTTATACCTAGACCATGTTAATCCCTTCAGTGCTGGAACACATTTTTATCATGAATTTTTGGGTATGATTAAGCGATTTTATTTACATTAGGAAGGCTGTATGGAAGTCAGAAGATTAATGGCCAGAGTCTTAACTATTTTAATACCCACATAAGTTTCTGAAGCTGTAAAAAAACACCAAATAGTAACCAGAATAGAATTTTAATGTGAAAGTGTGTCATGTTACTGAAGGGATTAAATAGTATTCCCTCGGGTTACACAGTTCAACACCTAGCATCTTTCTCACACTGTATCTTACCTGCCTTCAGTTTACACACAGTTCAACACCTCATATACCTCACTTTAGTACAATAACATCCCAGTAAAGCAGTGTGTGTGACTTGAATTGCCTTGATGTGAGGTAAGCAGTTTTTTTTGCTCTTGTGGTCACTTGCGTAAAGGAAGACCTTGTACTTGAGCTAGTGTGGTAGGCAGTGATTCATACAAAGGAATTTACACTGTGCTCAGGTGACTACATGTGATTGGTGGGGTAGGAGTAGTGGTGGTAGTGATGTGGCAGTAGTAGTAGTAGTAGTAGTAGTAGTTGTAATGATAATGGTTGTAGTAGTAGTAGTAATAGTAGTAGTGTTAGTAGTAATAATGGTAGTGGTAGTAATAGTAGGTAGTGGTAGTGGTGGTAGTAGTGGTTGTAGTAGTAGTGGTAGTAATGTAGTGGTAGTAGTAGTAGTAGTAGTAGTAGTAGTAGTAGTAGTAGTAGTAGTAGTAGTAGTAGTAGTAGCAGTAGTAGTAGTAGTAGTAGTGGCAATTCAGGGACATATTTTGAAAGTTCTGCCTTGGTTCTCAGACATTGGCCGACACTGTTTCACGATCAGTCACTCTCTTAAAACATGCTGTACTAGGCAGAGGAACAACCCACACAGACTCACACAGCATAATAACAGTCTGTATGTATTTGCCACCGATCAATTTGTACGTATGCTATTATTTCTTAGTTTTTTCTTAGGCCCCAGTGAAAGTTCATGTGAAAGTCCTGTGTAAGTGTCGTGGTGGGGATTAGTGCTGTCTTGTGGCTTGAGTTATTGTTGTGTTTTATGTTATCTGCGTTTTTTTTTTTTTTTTTTGAGAGAGAGAGAGAGAGAGAGAGAGAGAGAGAGAGAGAGAGAAAATTTAAAAGGAGGGAAGTAAGAGAAATGCTAAAATCAACTCTGTAAGTGAATAGAGGAACTAAAACTTACTGAGAGAGAGAGAGAGAGAGAGAGAGAGAGAGAGAGAGAGAGTGTGTGTGCGTGCGTGTGTGTGCGCGCGTGTGCGTGCGTGCGTGCGTGGGCGTGGGTGTGTATACAGAGTGCATATGTGTAGCTGTAGTCCATTATCTAACATTTTAATCATGTATGTCATTTTTTCCCCTGTTGTATTTTTTAAGAGTTACAGTTTTGAGTGAGCCTGTGTGCCATTTGATTCACCCTCTTTCTGTCATTAAGGATGCGTTTATACCAAGCGAATCGAATCGAATTAATTCATGAAGAATCAACACGATTCGTGAATCGTATTGATTCGCCACATTAGTTACAATGTAACCGTTTACACCAGGCGAATCGAGTCAATTCAAGTCACGCCGATTCATGGCGATTCAGAATCAATGATTGGTTTGGACCCATTTTTTCATGAACCAAGGCGATTCAGCCGAGGAGTAAGCACCATGCTAGTGGACGTTCTGTTGTTGTTGTTGTTTTCGGGCTTCGACGATCCCACAGATCCTATGAGCCCTGGTGGCGCGTGGACGTTCTAATCAATTTAGTAAGAGAATAACGTGTTATATAATGATCCCAGTGATCCTGTGCGCCGAGATCATGTACATGTAATGTACTGAACCACAGCTCATAGATAAAAGTAACTGCTGCAGCCTACGAATTACGAGATAATATTATTCTGCATATTAAAAAAAAAAAAAAAAAAAAAAAAAAGACAACAGAAAGCGTTGTGGACATGGTTTTACATTTCCATTTGGCAAGTGTAAGGTATATCGTCTACCTTTGAAAGGCGTAATCGCCAGTCAGTCAGGCACCAGCGTGAGTAGATGTGATGATATGGTATGAACTGGTGCGCCCATTTCTTCTACGGTGAATGTATGTATCAATGGATCATTCTGTCCTGCCACTCAACAGCTCCACCTGGCGAGACAATTCTCTCAGAGTGTCACGAGCTGACATGGCTTCTCCTGTAGGCCTTGTACTTCTTGTTGGTGACAGGCTCCACCAGCATCTTAAATTATTCTGTGGTTATCTTAAAGAAATACTAAAAACTCTCCTGATTATTGACCAAATCTGGGAACAGATGTCCAAAGCTCCCGAATTCAGGTCTTCTAGAATTAATTACATGCAACCATATTCGTTGCCTACGGCAACGCTTCCTCAGCCACTGTAACACTGCTATTTCTGCAAAAGGTAATACGTCCGTACATCCTGAAGGCTGCCTTGGTACTGAATCATCTGAATGATGTGAATCAGATGTGTTGAGACTCAGTCGGTTGGAACTATGCAGATTCAAAATGTCTCGATTGAAATGATTCTTCATGAACTGAATCGATTCGATTCTCTTGGTGTAAACGCACCCACAGTGTACAGTGAGTGTCTATGTCAGTTACTTGTTTACTTTGATCCCCCTCTAGCCAAACATGATAACCTAATTGAAGAGCTATCAATGTTTTACTTCTTTCCTATTCTTCTCTCTTTTTTCAACTCAGTATAGCTTTACGAACCATACCAACACAAATAATGACTGTAGCAACACAAATCATGACCTTACCAACACAATTAATGACTTTAATGACTTTATCAACTCTAATGACTTTATCAACACAAATAATAACTAACAATACAAATAATGTGTTTAGCAACACAAATAATGACTTTTCAACACAAATAATGACTAATAATGTAATTAATGACTTTACCAACAATTAATTATTTCCACAACACAGATAATGACTTTACCAACACAAATAATAACTATCAACACAATTAATGACTTTACCAATACAAATTATGACTTTACCAACACAAATAATGGGTTTAGCAACACAAATAATGAATTTCCCAACACAATTAATGACTTTTAGCAACACAAATAACTACATAGCATTAATACTTCACTGGAATTATAAACAAATAAAATGAAACACAAATTTGTAAAGAAAACTAATAAAAACAAAATTAAACCACCAATACAACACATCACAACACTAAAACCTTTCCTCAAACTAACAAAAAAAAAAAAAAAAAAAAAGAAAAGTCAATAATAAAAATCTTGAATCCAAACCAAGAGAAAAGTAAAAAAAAACAAAATCAAACGAATCCAAACCAACAAAATGAGAAAAGAAAGAAAAAAAAAAAATCTTAAATCAAAACCATTTCTGACACACTTTGGCCTTGGTCTCCCCGCACAGAACACCTTCAGCTACCCGGCACTGTACGGGATGGGAGAGCCGGAGATCGGGCGGGCGGGCGGAGGGGAGGGTGTCGCTGGCCGCACCCGCAAACGCATCTTGGACCCGCTGGAAGCTCAAGAAGATGACTCTACAGCGCGGCGACTTGGGGTGTTCACGGACTGGCAGGAGACCATTAAGGGCATCGGTGTCCCTAATAAGAAAGGTGAGTGGTGTGAGTTTATTGATTGATTTGCTAATTTGGTTTACAGATTTATTTTTTGATTTATTGATTTGTTTTTTTTATGTAAGAGGGGAAAACTTGTCAAGGGCAGTATAAAATGAAAAGAAATGCCCACTTACTTGCCAGTTCTCTTGCAGGTCTGAGAGTTAGCCAAAGGAAAAGGGATAAATGTCTTGAAACTTACTTCCTTCCTTCAGTATTGGGATGTGTATTTACCTTGAGTTGTGGATGTGATTAGACTATTTTATTGACATTACCGAGGGCCTATGGAGGTCAGAAGATTAATGGCTAGAGTCTTCACTATTTAAATCCTCCCACATAAGTTTCTGAAGCTGTATAAAATCACCAAATAGTAACTAGGATGAGTATGGAAACATGTCCTGGTGCTGAAGGGATTAAGTGAATTGGAATCATTGAAAGTTGGAAATACAGAATCAGGGAGAGAGTTTGTGTTTATTTATTTAGTTGTTTACCTATTTTTATTTTGGTTTATGTAATTGTTTTTTTTCTGTTGCCCTTATCTTTTCCTTGTGTTTCTTTGGTGTTCCATGTAAGAAATGAAGTGTTGAGGGTTATTTATTTTTTTTGGTTCATTATTGATTTGCTTTTCAGTTTATTTATCTATTTTTATTTTTTTTGCTGTTGTGTTTGGCTAATTTCCTGTTGATAATCTAGTTGATGTCCTGTTTTACTAAGGCTTGGAAGTTGTATTTGTCCAGATGGTGTGTGTGTGTGTGTGTTTGTTTGTTTGTTTGTTTGTTTGTTTGTTTGTGTGTGTGTGTGTGTGTGTGTGTGTGTGTGTGTGTGTGTGTGTGTGTGTGTGTGTATGTGTGTGTGTGTGTGGTTTGTCCGAGTACATTGGCTTGAATTATTCAATATTCCTTCCTTGTTCCTTCACATCACAATATTCCCCTTGTACATCCTTTGGTACACACATCTGAAGCATTCCGTATCACATCCTCCAAACCTCCGTCCGTCTCTCATAATTCCCACTTTACTCCCTATACACACGCCTCTCTCTGCCAGCCAGGCTTGACAAGTACAGGCAGCGGCTGTCTCTAACCCCAAGTCCAAGTGTGTGGATGGATGCTCACTCGTCTCTTTACTCGTTCAAGTGCAGTACATTTCATTGTGCATAAAGCCCAAAAGTTCTGTGACTTTTGCTAACACATTAATGGATACTTTAAAGAATTGTTAAAAGTAATGACAATTTGATCAATGGATAACTTGGTAATATTAATTTGAGCTAATTACACTGTACTTGTATTCAAATGTACACTACTTCTCACTTTCAAGCACTTGGGGTTTGAATAGAAGCACAAGCATAACAATCTATATCTTGTACCTGCCTTATCTTGCCTTACGTTACCCTGTCTTAGCCTACCCTACCCTACTATGCCCTGCTATGCCCTGCTATGCCCTGTCCTCACCTACACTACCCTACAGAGAGTGTCTTGTTAATAATTCAGAATTGCCCATCACCAAAACCTTCCTCTCATAACAATTCTGTTGTGCAGCACCCTCCCTCCATCCAACACAGAGACTGGACACTCAAGGATGCCCCAAAAAAACCTCAGACCTTGGGATCACGTGGGTCAAATAGGTAGTGTGTTTGTGTGTGTGTGTGTGTGTGTGTGTGTGTGTGTGTGTGTGTGTGTGAGTCGTGGTTATTGTGCCTGGCCTTGAAGCTGAACATCTAGTAAGCTCTTCTTCCTAGTGTGCCCTGCCCTCAGATCAACATTGTGGCTTTTGAGGGAGACACAGAACACTTCCCTGCTGTAGCTAATCATCCTCATCAGTGAGCACAATTGTTAACATGTCAGAGAGGTCAGCCAGAGATAAGAGCTTGGGTGAAACCGCCCACACACCAAGCCGTGCCGTAAAAGAAACTCAAGCAACCAAGGGGGTGGACTATTAAGTTTCTAGTCACAATCTGAATCCTTTGTAGCGTGGCTTGGTATTCTGGCAGTGTTGGACGGCTTGTCACCTTCACTCCATCTAGTTCCTCCTCCTCCTGTTTGATAGCTTCACTTTTGTATTAGTTGGTAAGCCTTACTGCTCTCCATATGCTCCTGCCTGCTGCATTTTATTCATCTCAGACTCCAAACTCGGGTTAACTCTCTCCTCCCACCCTTCCTCCACCCATCCACCCTCCCTCCCTCAGCTCTTCCTTGCGCTGAACACCACACACGCAAGATAGAAAAAAAAAAAAAAAAAGAAAACTGCAAAGTCATATCAAATACTAAAAAAGAAAAAAAAAAAAAAAAAAACTTGCCAAAACTTGCTCTACAACACTCAGTCCTTTTCCTCCTCCCAACCTTGTTCAAGTGTAGAAGACGTGTTGTTATTTAGCACTGGCTTTGTTCCTCCTCGATAAGGCTGGCCTGGGTTTGCTTGCTGGAGGAGGTGGAGAAAATTGCGGTAGTGTGGGATGGATTCTGTCATCGTGAAGCAGGAGTGAGGTGGAGACGAAAGTTTGGGCAGGGAGAGAGATGAACTGGTGGCTTGATTGGGATTCTAGTATGACAGACGAAAAGGAGAGGTAAAGATTTGCAAGAGAGGAAAAGAGAGATAAATGAGGAAAATAGGAACAAGAGAGAGAGAGAGAGAGAGAGAGAGAGAGAGAGAGAGATGCAGGAT
>NC_059263.1:3250000-3252500 GCF_017591435.1 Portunus trituberculatus | reverse complement strand
ATATATATATATATATATATATATATATATATATATATATATATATATATATATATATATATATATATATATATATATATATATATATATATATATATATATATATATATATATATATATATATATATATATATATATATATATATATATATATATATATATATATATATATATATATATATATATATATATATATATATATATATATATATATATATATATATATATATATATATATATATATATATATATATATATATATATATATATATATATATATATATATATATATATATATATATATATATATATATATATATATATATATATATATATATATATATATATATATATATATATATATATATATATATATATATATATATATATATATATATATATATATATATATATATATATATATATATATATATATATATATATATATATATATATATATATATATATATATATATATATATATATATATATATATATATATATATATATATATATATATATATATATATATATATATATATATATATATATATATATATATATATATATATATATATATATATATATATATATATATATATATATATATATATATATATATATATATATATATATATATATATATATATATATATATATATATATATATATATATATATATATATATATATATATATATATATATATATATATATATATATATATATATATATATATATATATATATATATATATATATATATATATATATATATATATATATATATATATATATATATATATATATATATATATATATATATATATATATATATATATATATATATATATATATATATATATATATATATATATATATATATATATATATATATATATATATATATATATATATATATATATATATATATATATATATATATATATATATATATATATATATATATATATATATATATATATATATATATATATATATATATATATATATATATATATATATATAATATATATATATATATATATATATATATATATATATATATATATATATATATATATATATATATATATATATATATATATATATATATATATATATATATATATATATATATATATATATATATATATATATATATATATATATATATATATATATATATATATATATATATATATATATATATATATATATATATATATATATATATATATATATATATATATATATATATATATATATATATATATATATATATATATATATATATATATATATATATATATATATATATATATATATATATATATATATATATATATATATATATATATATATATATATATATATATATATATATATATATATATATATATATATATATATATATATATATATATATATATATATATATATATATATATATATATATATATATATATATATATATATATATATATATATATATATATATATATATATATATATATATATATATATATATATATATATATATATATATATATATATATATATATATATATATATATATATATATATATATATATATATATATATATATATATATATATATATATATATATATATATATATATATATATATATATATATATATATATATATATATATATATATATATATATATATATATATATATATATATATATATATATATATATATATATATATATATATATATATATATATATATATATATATATATATATATATATATATATATATATATATATATATATATATATATATATATATATATATATATATATATATATATATATATATATATATATATATATATATATATATATATATATATATATATATATATATATATATATATATATATATATATATATATATATATATATATATATATATATATATATATATATATATATATATATATATATATATATATATATATATATATATATATATATATATATATATATATATATATATATATATATATATATATATATATATATATATATATATATATATATATATATATATATATATATATATATATATATATATATATATATATATATATATATATATATATATATATATATATATATATATATATATATATATATATATATATATATATATATATATATATATATATATATATATATATATATATATATATATATATATATATATATATATATATATATATATATATATATATATATATATATATATATATATATATATATATATATATATATATATATATATATATATATATATATATATATATATATATATATATATATATATATATATATATATATATATATATATATATATATATATATATATATATATATATATATATATATATATATATATATATATATATATATATATATATATATATATATATATATATATATATATATATATATATATATATATATA
>NC_059263.1:3215000-3245000 GCF_017591435.1 Portunus trituberculatus | reverse complement strand
CTCAAGGCCCTTTGTCTTCCTGCACCGTACTTACGCGTCCTGGCCTTGTTACTATATAAAGAAAATCTCTCTCTCTCTCTCTCTCTCTCTCTCTCTCTCTCTCTCTCTCTCCAGTGTGACGTCGTGGTAGTCTTTATATGGTCTATATTTACTTCTACCCATTCTCATTACACACCTTTTGTTGGTATTGAATTCCATTTGCCACGTCCTGCTCCATTCGTATATTTTATCCAAATCCTTCTGCAGTATATTATAGTGTGTGTGTGTTTCACTGTTTGATCTGCTGCAGTCTCTGACGAGACAGCCAGACGTTACCCTACAGAACGAGCTCAGAGCTCATTATTTCCGATCTTCGGATAGGCCTGAGACCAGGCACACACCACGCACCGGGACAACAAGGTCACAACTCCTCAATTTACATCCCGTACCTACTCACTGCTAGGTGAACATGGGCTACACGTGAAAGGAGACACACCCAAATATCTCCACCTGGCCGGGGAATCGAACCCTGGTACTCTGGCTTGTGAAGCTAGCGCTCTAACCACTGAGTTACTGGGTGTGTGTGTGTGTGTGTGTGTTTGTGTGTTTGTGTTTGTGTTTGTGTTGTGTGTGTGTGTGTGTGTGTGTGTGTGTGTGTGTGTGTGTGTGTGTGTGTGTGTGTGTGTGTGTGTGTGTGTGTGTGTGTGTGTATTTCTGCTGTTGAAAAGTCACTGTCTGAAGTTGAATATGTGTGTTTGCATCAGGCTGATATCTGTGGCAAGTTAGGTGGCCAAGATACAGTGAGAACCAGCCACATTACAGAGAAGGGTGTATGAGTTATCCCGTCATTACCTTCCCTTTCAGGTGGACATTCCTCTCTCGTACGGGATTTTTGATGTGAAACAAGATGCCTCCTCGCTTAACACCTGTGAGTTTGACTGGGACCCCACAAAGGAGGTTGGGGTCTACATCAAGGTGAGGCCCCAACCTGTCTGTGTTCAGTAATAATGGATCACCTTAAGGAGTGGGGTTCAAGATCATGCTCCAAGTATTCTCAGGATTACCTCTCTAGATTATTGGTCTTGGTTAGGTTTGCTACAAAGGATTGTGCTTGAAAATATGTTTATCTATGTTAATTTAATCAGTGTGTACAGTAAGCCTCATATCTCGCCTTATGTCTTTCAGGTCAATTGTATTAGCACAGAATTTACCCCAAAGAAGCACGGAGGAGAGAAAGGTGTCCCATTCCGCATCCAGGTGAGTATGGCTTAATGGTGGGAAGGAGGAAGATGGATGGCATACAACTGTGTTCACTCTTGACTTGGTCTTCCTTCAAGCATTATAGAAAAAAAACAATGTGACTGGCATATTGTTAGTATTATTACTGTATTTTATGGCTTGCAAGATGCTGCATCTTGGAAGACGCACCCTAATATTTGAAAGAAATTTCTAAGAAAAAAAAAATCATTCTCATCAAGAACACATTCACCATATACCCGACACTGAACACAAAAACATAAGAAGCAAAGAGTCTGCAAGACACTATTGTTTCACCACTCATTGCAAATTTGCTGGAGCACTCACCACAAATTTACAACTCTGTAAATAAAAACACCATAGGTTGATTCGTACACACAGTGTTAGTAAAATAGCTGAATCTGCCAATCGCCAAAACCAAATGCGTCAGTGCTGCAGTTTGTATTTATTTATTTTTGCAATGGTGCTTCAAAGGCTTTATCAATGTGAATATAATTCACAAGTGGAGTTTTGACTCTTGTTTAAACGAGTAAGCCATTTGGATGTTCTATTAATAAAGGCATAAAGGCACCTGGCATGTGAAATGTGTCGCTAAAAGAATCACCTGAACTTGTGACTCTACAATGGATAAAATGAAAAACCTTGTGGAAATGTGGTACATAAGTTTTCTATGTGATACAATGATGTGCCCTTTGTTTACATTCCACAAGTTGCTGGTTAGTGTCTTTCCTGTTTCACTCTCCCTCCCTTCATAAATTTAAGCTCATCAACATTATAAAGTTACTTACATACATACATTAGTGTACAGGCAACCCCCGCTTAACGAAGGGGTTACATTCCTAAAAAACACTTCGTTAAGTGAAACTTTGTTAAGCGAACCGATTATAACAAGTTTAATCCCTGACTTGAACTTCCACTGAGAGTAAGCAAAGCGAGAGTGCATCATAGTACAGTGAAAGGTTTAATGAAAGTAAAAATTATGAAGTTTAACATTTAGGCAGTAAAATTTTATTTAAGTCATTATAATGTACACTAATGTATGTATGTACGTAGCTTTATAATGTTGATCTTAAATTTATGAAGGGAGGGAGAGTGAAACGGGAAAGACACTAACCGGCAGCCTGTGGGATGTAAACATAGGGCGCATCATTGTACCACATACAAAACTTATGTACCATATTTCCACAAGGCTTTCCATTTTATCTATTGTAGAGTCACGAGTTCAGGTGGTTCTTTTAGCTTGCAAGGAAGATACAGTCTCACCAGCCTTCTTAATAGAGTCTGCTGACTTGAAAATAGGAGAGACAGTATATGGAGTCAAGATGGTGGCCAGCAATGCTATAGTTTTCTCGCCTCTCTCATGTCTGTGAATGATATTCAGCTTCACTTCGAGAGTAAGAGACTTCCTGGTCTTCTTAGGAACGTTAGGCCACATTGCAGGGCGTTTTGGTGGTAAATTGAGCGAGTGAAGACGAGCTGCTGCTGACGCTGTTATGGGAGTGAGTGGTGTGTGTTGTCCACGAGAGGCTTGATCTTGATCTTGATTCTACAGGGGTCCCAGGATTTCTTCTGAGACAGGCCTTAGTATTTGCGGCTCCTGGTGTATTCAAAAGCTTGTCGGCTTGCGTGATACGGCAGGAGTTTCAAACTTGCAAAAAATTACCTGGATCAAACTTCGTTAAAGCGAGTTTGGTGTTCGTTAAACGAGCAGATGGTAGTAAAATGAAACCTTCGTTGTAGCAAAATTTCGTTGTGTGAACCTTCGTTAAACAGTGGTTGCCTGTACATTATAATGACAAATTAAACTGCCTAAATGTTTAACTTCATAATTTTTACTTTCACTAAACCTTTCACTGTACTATGATGCACTCTCGCTTTGTTTACTCTCAATGGAATTCCAAGTCAGGGGTTAAACTTGTTATAATCGGTTCGCTTAATGAGTTTCACTTAACGAAGGTTTTTTTTAGGAATGTAACCCCTTCGTTAAGCGGGGGTTGCCTGTAGTGAGTTTACATTATATAAAAGGCTGAATTGAATAGTACTTAAGCTAATATCATAATGTAATGACTCAACATACAAATTCAGGTTGCTATCGGTCTAGTGTCCAAGCTCACTTGAGGCTGGGTGTTGCCTTACAATACAACTTTCATCTTAGAAGACGCACTAGTATTTTTCAGGGTATTTTTTTAGGGAAAAAAAGTGCTACTTGTAAGCTGTAAAATATGGTACTTGTATCTCAGCAGTGACACCAACTGACTCTGACTTGCTTTCCTTTGTGCCCAGATTGAGACATACACACAGACCAGTTCTGGCATGGAGCGGCTGTATGTGTGTGCTTGTCAGATCAAAGTGTTCAAGGTGAGTGGCTGTTTTTCATTGTTTGAAATTTTATTTCTCACAAGATCTACTACATTATCTTGGATCTATGTAGAATATTAATGCTATAGATTGATCTTATGACCGTTGGCTTTCTTTAGAAAGTAGTGTTAAAAGGAACATTTTCAAAATAGTTAGTGATGCATCCGTCAGAAGCTTCTGGAAACTTACTCCTTTTGGTCTTAAGGTTCCTTCCTGTCAAGGCACTGATAATGGTTGTCCTTCCTTCAGCTGAAAGGAGCTGATCGCAAACACAAGCAGGACAGGGAGAAGATCATGAAGCGGTCTCCCTCAGAGCAGGAGAAGTATCAGCCATCGTGCGAGTGCACCATTCTGACGGAGGTATGTAATGTGGCAGGCAGTTCATCCAATATTCTGACAGAGGCAACACATCCTGTACACATAGACTCATCAAACACATAGTCAACAACTCAACACTATGTAAACTAGACTGTATCATGTGGTGTTATTCCTGTGACAAGTGGCTCAGTGTTAATGTTGTGTTACAGCTGTCCCCTGAGGCAGTGTATACCCCAGTACCTGAGTCGTCCTCTCCAGTCATGGCTGCCACCTCCGGGGTCATGAACCTCTCTGTCCAAGGCAACAGTCCCCCCATGGACATGTGAGTCACTGGCATTCATATCATGAACATTCATATTCATGAAACTCTCTTGAGTTATATTCTAGTTTATTAATGAATTCATAACGACATGAAGGCATGGCACTATGTTACCTGTCTTTTTCCCTCGCAGGAAAAGTGAAGCATCATTTTCAGAGACACCAAAATGTGTGGAAAATGGCCAGCATCACCAGACACTGCCAGAGGGAGAAGAGGATCCATGCTTGGTGAGTATCTCTCCCCCGTCCCTTCCTCCCTCCTCACCAGCAGTCCTTGTCCACCATAAGTATGAGAGAGAGAGAGAGAGAGAGAGAGAGAGAGAGAGAGAGAGAGAGAGAGAGCCTGCATGCATGAATGAGTGAGTGAGTGAGTGAGTGACCAATCGTGCGTGCGTGAACATGAGTGAGCAAGCATGTGCGTCACAAACACAGTCTGTATTCCCCACAGCTGTACAGTGTGCCACTCCACACGGGCAGCACCACCAGCCACACCATGGCTTGGCTGGTGGCTAACCGCTTCAACAAGTTCAGCAAGATGTTCACTAACTTCACCGGCACTGACATTCTGCGGCTGTCACGTTCTGACCTCATAGAGATGTGTGGTATTGCTGACGGCCTCAGACTCTTCTATGCCCTCCATGCCAAGTGAGTGCAGCTTGATGGCCACAGGCTGCTAGGCTTGTGTTCTAAGGGTTGAATATGATTTAGGTTAAACAGTCAGAAATAATAAACAAAATTATTTCTGTGTGTTGGTATTTCACCTCCATTGTACGGTTTCCTTCCTTTCTCCCATTTTTTTCTGAAACATTGCAGTGTACCAAAGCAGGGTAGTCTGAGAGTGTACCATTGCATCATTTTACTCATTGGTGTGAGTTTGCCTCCACTTACCATAAACTTTTCCTTTTCCTCCCTGGCAGGAAGGTGGCCCCGCGTCTCACGGTGTATGTGTGCATGGAACATGAGCAGCTGTACCATGCATTGTACCTGGAGACCCTCAGCTGCCAGGAGTTCACTCACAAGTTGTGTACTCTCCTCCAAATCTCATATGACCGAATCCACGATGTGTATCTTCAGGGCCCATCCGGTATCCACATTTTGGTGACTGATGAGGTAGGTACGAATCAGGTGTGTGTGTGTGTGTGTGTGTGTGTGTGTGTGTGTGTGTGTGTGTGTGTGTGTGTGTGTGAAAATTCCTGGAATGATTAGGAATTAAACATTCTGAAATGTATGTTTCACTATATTGTTTCATGTTTGAAAAAGTTAGCATACATTAAAAACAAACCTTGATGAGACAAATGGCAGTGGTGGTGATGATGCAAAGGTGACAGCGATGCAATACAAGTGTTGTTCCTCCCCAGGTGGTGCAGAACATGGCCGAGGAGTCAACACTCTCCATTGAGGTGCTGCAGGACAGTGCCCGAGAAAGGTTCCGTCTACTTATCCGCCCCCACAACACTAGGACCGCCACCACTGCCACCTCTCCAGGACCTCACCAGTCATAGTACAGGCCCCTCCACCCCTCCCCATTCCCATCCTCCCCTTCCCCTTGTCCAAAGTCCAGGGACACATCAACATCCCCTGTGAAAAGTCCTGTTCCATCCCCATCTGTTAGAGACTCTGCCTCTCCATCTCTCCCTGTGTAAAGCCTCATCTATCTTCATCTATTTTTAAAGTTAGTGATTATGTTAAGGCAAATGTAAGTATACTGAGAAGCAATTATATGAGCTGCTCAAACTATTCACTTCACTCCCCACTCCTCCCTCCTTCTCCTTGTTTCTGTGCCACTGGTGCAGACACTTGGCCTGTGTGTGTGTGTGTGTGTGTGTGTGTGTGTGTGTGTGTGTGTGTGTGTGTGTGTGTGTGTGTGTGTATGCGCTGTGGTGCTCCTGATTCGCCTCAGCCCCTCCCCGTGGTCATTTGTGGGACCTGATGTCTGTGCATCATGTTTGTTGTTTCTTGTTGTTGTTGTTGATGTTGTGTCACAGAGAGAGAAAGAGAGAGAAGAAAAAAGAAAAAAGTAACCTCTAGGTTTATTTTTACACGCTATTTGTTTTGTATTTTTATAGTGAAACTTGCTGATTGTTCTTTGATCAGCTTTCACTGATTGGCATAAACAAGTACTGTTATCAACTGTGTCAGCGAGGTGGAGTTGTTTCATAATACTGTACTATGATAACATGAGCATCCTGAGACTGGAGACAATGACGTCAGATGTCCTGGCTTGGCACTAGGGTGGTGTGTCTGTGTGTGTATGTGAGGAGCAGTGACCACTATGGAACACCACCAGTCACTGTACAGCAACTGAAGCATAATAATCAATACTTTCATGAGTATTCTCTCTCTAAGAAAGCAAAGAAGAGTCTGAGCACAACTTGTGGCTTTTTTGGTAAAGAAATTACAAAGTGGAGTGAAATGCACATTGTTTCTTTGATACGAGAACACGTAACTTGTATGTAATGGATATTTAACTTTTCTATCTATAAAAGTAATTATTGCTTATAAATTTATTTAAAGTCCACACCAGCAAGTATTTTCTGTGGCCTAGAGCTGTGTGCACAAGTCTGTTCCTCTCATTAGTTACTGAAGCTGTACCAACACGCTCCAAGTGACTCGCTCTGTGGGAATTCACGTCATTGTTCATGTTATCTCCTAAACACAAGCACATCGCTTACAGAAAAGACGTTATGTATGTAATTGATATTATTCCTTACTAATGTTACGTTATAATGTTCATAATAATTGTCGTTATAATGTTTGTAGAGGCCAGGTGATTTTCACATTTTGGGTAGTGAAGAAAGCGTACAAATATGTGTAATTTGGGAGTCAGGTTACTGTTGTGATTATTTTTGCAATGACTGACTAATGTAGTAGTTTAATATACACTGCTGTGTTATTACAGAATGATCAATACTCATGTGATACCACACTTGCTGATGGTCACTACACAACCTTAGAGACAATAACTGACTGGGCCTCATGCTGCCACAACACACCTCCACCATGTTTTATTTCTTCCTTTTGTGCTGCAGTCTGACATTTTATGCCTCTCACTTAGACTGAATGAGTGAATGAGAGTTGTGAGGTGAACTCCTTCCCTCAGACCTTGGTGCCTTACACAAAGCAGACTTATGGAACAAGCATCAACCCTGTGCTGTGAATGAATGGTTTATTATTGACTATATTCTGAAATGTTTTGGCATCTCATCTTCACTAATTTTAAGAGGTTGCTGTCAAGGCTACTGGGCTTTTTAAAGGGGTGTTCACAATTCTAGTTAGCTTAATAAGAATTCTGCAATATCAGTGGGAAAAGACCCTAGTATCTTTGTAGCCTTTTTTGTTTTAAATACTCCCAATGAAAGTGCAAAGCATTTCAGAATGTGTGTGTGTGTGTGTGTGTGTGTGTGTGTGTGTGTGTGTGTGTGTGTGTGTGTGTAATACTTGCCATCATCTTGCCATGCATAAATGGAAGGAAAAAGCTTTTATTTATATTTTACCAGAAGCTCTTATTTATATTTTATCTAAAATTAGATGCTTCACTGTATCTTATAAAATTATAGAAGGCTAGAGGTTAATTGATGAAGATTGCTTAAGGAACCAGTACTGCACACAAAACTAGCCTTGTCTTGAGGATTGGTGCTTCCCTCCGTCTCAATATGTAATGGAGGAGGATTTGTCAGTGGCATTAGACCTAGTTTGGAAAGGCCCTGTCATTACAGGGTTGAAAGATAATAGGGAGGGTTATAAATGAATAAGCCAAGTGATGTAGCTAATTCCTGCATGTCCAGAGTTCATGTTTCCTTACAGCATTCACCAGCAATTAGACTCATTATTGCATGTTGGCAACCCTTAACCTGTTGGCTGCAGCAAGTAGATTTTTATAAAAGTTAAAAAGTTGAATGTAACTGAATGGACTCTTACCAGTGATGACTACATTATGACATGGTTAAACCTGTATTAAATCAATATGAATTTTATCATTAAGATTTTTTTTTATTGTAAACAGTGCAATCTTCAAAATTAAAAACAAGATAATCACTTATTTTGTATCTGTAAAGTGCCCCCTTTTAATGTAACACTGCTGATCTGCATGCACCCTTTCTCTGACGTCTGGTATTGCTGACACTATTAATACAAAACATTAGGAATGCTGCCTAATAGGACTAAAATATTATGTTGTGCCAATATTGTCTATGTGGATTTCTTGCTTTTAAGCTCCACCGCTGCCAACCTGAAGTGATAGCATGGCTTCGAGGATACCGTGTCATGACAGCTGTTGTTTTGTTAAGCTTTGAGATCACTATGGTTGATGCAACATATGGCACTGTGTGCTTCCCTTCTACTGGCAATTTGGTTGATATTGGTTTCAAAATTTACTTCCATTTCAGCTTGACATCAAAATTAGTCCAGTCCTATTGAGATGCCTGGCAGCCGACAGGTTAAATAGTTACTCAGAAAAAAAAAATAAATAAAAACCCAGACTATGAAACACTGGTAACTGGTGATAATGGTAGTTAATGGAAGTAAAGTACCGCTGTACCGGTATTTTTTATCGATATTTTGTTTCGGTATTAATTTTTGGGCAGTCCCGCCTGCAACATCCTGTCCCCCCACTACTCCTCATGCGCAGATGAGAAATCCCTTCTAGACGCATGACTCATTCACCGACTCACAGCTTCCCTCAGGGCTCAGTAAATTCAGGGTTGCCAATTTTGGTACCAACGTACCAAAAATACGTTTGGTACGACTTCAAGTAAATTTTGGACGAAACTGCATGTCCATTAGGTTTTTCAGATCTCATGTTTTAAGCTTTCCACCTCATTGACTGTCGGCTTCCATTCGAATGAACACTTGTGTTGTACACCGTCACGTGACTAAACCAGGTATCATGCTCGTGTGTGTGTGTGTGTGTGTAAGACACGTGAGGAAGAAGATTTACAGCTTTAATCAAAGGTAAGAAAATAATTATGTTCCATATAATTAAGTATATTTTAGATGTTAGTACGTTTTGTTATTTGATACGTTTTCTTCATATGATTTGGTACGATTAGCAAAAGCAATCTGGCAACCCTAGTCCAGTCGTAACGGTGTCAAGCCACACCACCAAGCCTCACAGAAGTGACGGATTGTGTGTCTAACCTTTGTCACTGAGTATAGTTGAAGTTGTAAGTTTTTTTAAGGGCATTTTTAAGGTTCTAGTGAGTCAGTGACAGATTAACAATATTTGTGCATTATAAACAGGAGAAACGCTCTTGAGAACCCGGCTAGTCATCTCTGTGGCCTTTGAAAAAAAAGTGGTGAGAAAGCAGAGCGTTTTCAATAATGCTTTTTAGGTTCTAGTGACAAATTAACAACATTTCTGTATTGTTAACAGGAGAAACGCTCTTGGGAATCCGGCTAATCATCTCTGGCCTTGGAAAACAGTCTTGCTGAGAGAGTAAAGCGTTTGTAAGAGTACTTTTAAGGTTCTAGTGACACATTAACAACATTTCTGCATTATTAACAGAAGAAACATTCTTGGAAACCCGGTCAGTCATCTGTGTGGCATTGGAAAACAGTCGTGGTGAGAGAGCACAGCGTTTCAGAGAGAGAGAGAGAGAGAGAGAGTACTGTTACGTTGAGCAGCCCGCACCAACACACACTACTACTACTACTACTACCACACTCCCTCACACACTTCTATTCCTCACTTCTTCCTCCTGTCACTACACTTTATGCATTTCAGGCGGGCAGCAGCAGGAAACACTGAAAATTGAAGGAAATGTTGGCGAGTTGACACGGGGAGGGACGGGGGTGGTTGGTGCGGGGTCTGGGTCTGGGTCATGGTGGGCGCCGAGCGGTTTGAACTGGGGTATACATAACCATCTTCTTATTTAACACAGTAATTGCTATTTATCTATTTTGGTGGTTGATTCTGGCTTTGCTTCACTCTCTGGGTCTGGAAACACAGGGGAAGTGCAAGCAGACATTGGCGGACTGACCTGGGAGAAGGCTCGGCTGACGTGCCTCTGTGGCCCAATATTTACGTACGTAATTCATTTTAAAAATCGCCACAAGAAAAAAGGCTCCCAGACTGGTATACACTATACTTTTAGAAGCGACAAATAATTTAACTAATAACCAAAATAAAATATCCTTATCGGGTGGTTTGTTTACGTAGCGCGGTCCAACGAAAGTTGTATCATTAAAATCAACGGCTCCAAAACACATCAAAATGTCGAGATGGAAAGCATAGCCAAACTATATTATATCATATTTTCTGAATACGAAAAATTTTCGCTTTCCAGCAAAATAAAGAAAACACAGATTCCTTGTCGTATAAAGATTTTTTTTTCTATTTTGGAACCGTTAAAATTTTTGAATTTGAAAATACGAATAGTTACACAAAATTTTATGGAATATTGTTACTTGGGGCATGTTTTTCATGTCTTTTAAGTGTTATATCAAGCTCCAAAACAATCCTAGGGGTGATAATAAAAAAAAGTGATATATTACGCTGTGACTTAATGTTATTTTTTCGATAAACCAAAAACACAGCTATACTCGATTCTATTGTGGCATGAAATTTGCTTTACTTTGTTAATAACAAATCAGATATCAGAATAATGCCAACTCCATCAATAAAAGAGAAATATTTTAACCCTTACGCCGAGATGTTTTTTTTGCCACCTTTGGTGAGTGACTCCACCTTCCCCGCCCTCACTCCCACACTAATCCTCTCCCTTCCTTCTCCACCTCCTCTACCTCCTCCTACCCCTAGAGTCCAGAAAACGCTTAGAAACACATGCAAAACCTGAGAAAAATCACAAAATACGTGTAAAGAATAGTTTCCGTAGTAGCGGGAGACGGCGTGGTCGAGCGGGGCGGGGCTGGGCGGGGCAGGAGCAGGGTAGGAGCCAGATGGTGTTTGATGGAAACTGGAGAGGGTGCTAGCGCGGGTGGTGGTGGTGTTGTGGTGTGGTGTGGCGGTGGTGTGATTTGATTTGATTTAATTTAATTTAATTTCATTAATTTATTGCACCCTAGTGCCAGGCAAATGTACAAAAGGTGGCCCGTAAGTAACAACCACACACACACACACACAACAACAAAAACAGCAAGAATAGTGATAATATGGAAGCCAGGCAGGCGGTGTGGCGCTGGTGTGGTGGTAATGGTGGTGTGCTGTGGTGAGGTGTGGTGTGGTGAGATATGGTGTGGTGTGGTGTAGTATGGTGGCTGCTACTAGCTGAACTAAGGTGTGTGTGTGTGTGTGTGTGTGTGACGGATGACCTAGTTTTAATGACATGTATTTATATTTTAAGATCACTTCAGTATGTTTCCTTTACTTATGCTTACGTGCTCATTTGAAAAGGGGAAGCTTAGAAATTCGAGGACCATTTATTTGTGTTTATATAAATTGTGGCTAATAAATTACCTATCTGTGTGTAATTCACTGTTTGATCTGCTGCAGTCTCTGACGAGACAGCCAGACGTTACCCTACGGAACGAGCTCAGAGCTCATTGTTTCCGATCTTCGGATAGGCCTGAGACCAGGCACACACCACACACCGGGACAACAAGGTCACAACTCCTCGATTTATATCCCGTACCTACTCACTGCTAGGTGAACAGGGGCTACACGTGAAAGGGGACACACCCAAATATCTCCACCCGGCCGGGGAATCGATCCCCCGGTCCTCTGGCTTGTGAAGCCAGCGCTCTAACCACTGAGCTACCGGGCCGTGTGTGTGTGTGTGTGTGTGTGTGTGTGTGTAATTCACTGTTTGATCTGCTGCAGTCTCTGACGAGACAGCCAGACGTTACCCTACGGAACGAGCTCAGAGCTCATTATTTCCGATCTTGGGATAGGCCTGAGACCAGGCACACACCACACACCGGGACAACAAGGTCACAACTCCTCGATTTACATCCCGTACCTACTCACTGCTAGGTGAACACCACCTACACGTGAAAGGAGACACACCCAAATATCTCCACCCGGCCGGGGAATCGAACCCGGTCCTCTGGCTTGTGAAGCCAGCGCTCTAACCACTGAGCTACCGGGCCGTGTGTGTGTGTGTGTGTGTGTGTGTGTGGCCATGCAGTCTCTCTTCCTTCAGCCTGCCCTGGTGGCGGCTTTCCAGTGTCCCTGTGTCCTTATACCTCCTCTTCGTTCATTTCTTTCATTTCCGTCTTTCTATTTCCCATTTCTGTTTTATATTCAGACCACGGCTACTCTCTCTCTCTCTCTCTCTCTCTCTCTCTCTGGATAATTAAGAAAACACTAAGTTATTCAAATATTCCAGTACATTTCAATAACAAAAACAATGACTAGTCAGAGTTACAATATAGATAAAAACAAAGAAAATAAATAAATAACACAAAAAGAGATATATTGAGAACCAGCTCGCGCCCACACAAGAACAAAACAATAAAAATAATGCGAAACTAAGTAAATGTAGGTGAATAGGCTTGTTGGTGTAGTTGGTTAAGGGGTATGGTGTTGTGGCGTCCAGTGTGAGGTAGCCAAGGTTCAAATCCTCACCATTCCGGGCTTCGAATATATAATTGGACGATGAAAGATACAGGAAGCATTGTAGCCTTCATCAGCCTAATGGAATGATACTATTTTTCCCCTTATTCCATCCTTTCATCTTTCCATCTGTAATAGAGAGTAACTATTAGTACCACTAGAGAGCAGCACTATTATTATTACTATTAATGTGTATGTGTGTGTGTGTGTGTGTGTATTAAAGGTGACCTTAATGGCACAATACATACAAAATGCACTCATACATGCATTGTTGTTGTTGTTGTTGAAAGGCATCGCTTCCACGTTTGAGAGTAACACTAACATGGCCATTACCGCTTGAGATCTGGTGGTGAAGCACTGCCGGGCGCCAACAAACGCCTCCTTGTGACTGTCACTCACTGCTTGTGCACTGGACGAGTGGACGACAAGAACTTGTCACCAGTCACCAGTCACCAGTTAGCAGTTACCAGTGCCTCCCAAACGTGGAAGGTGCTCCCTTAATGAGGCGATCGTGAGGTGAATAGTGAATACAGCGAGGACGTGAAATTGTCTGGTCAAAAAACACACTTGTTTAAAAGTACATCATGAAATTGTGTGAGGAATAATTAGATGTGTGTCTGTGTTCATTAACACGGGTGGCAGGGCCCAGGTGGCAGGTGGCAGGTGGCAGGTGGCATCGCTGAAACAAGCTGTTCAAACTGTCACTTCCTCATTTCAGTGTTATGAACATTGGTAATATTATTTACGCGTCATTCGTGTAGGCCTACATGCTTCATAATTAGTACAGGAAAATGTTGATACGTTGGATTGGCTGGTTAAAGGATCATAATATGTGTCTTGACATTCCAGTAATGTGACAACTAGAAATATTGTGTTCCGTAGCTACGTGCCTTGTCCTCACAATGATGATGATGATGATGATGATAATAATAATGATAATAATAATAATAATAGTAATGATAATGATAATAATAATAATGATATCAATAATAGTAATGATAATAATGTTAATAATGATAATGATAACGATAATGATAACAATAATAATAACTATAACAATAATAAGAATGGTAAGAATGATAATAATGATAACAATAATAATAGTAATAATAATAATAATAATAATAATAATAATAATAATAATAATAATAATAATAATAATAATAATAATAATAATAATAATAATAATAATAATAATAATAATAATAATAATAATAATAATAATAATAATAATAATAATAATAATAATAATAATAATAATAATAATAATAATATATAATAATAATAATGATAATAATAATAATAATAATAATAATAATAATAATAATATTAATAATAATAATATATAATATATATATATATATATATATATATATATATATATATATATATATATATATATATATATATATATATATATATATATGTGTGTGTGTGTGTGTGTGTGTGTGTGTGTGTGTGTTAAGTATATAGATAGATAGATAGGAAGACAGATAAATAGATAGATAGATAGATAGATCAATGGATAACGTACGCAATGTAATAATGACGTAATGATTCGAGATAATTAGACTGAAGGTAACAATGCTTATATAGAACGATGGTCACCGAGAGTGGTTAGTTAGTTAATAAGTGTCTTTAATGCAAACAAGGGAGGGTGGAGGAGAGGGGAGTAGGAAGAGGAGGAGGAGCGTGAAAGCAACGTGAGGCACAAGAGAACGATTTCTTCGGTGGCCGTTGTTCCTGTAAGACGTGGGTGCGCCAAGAAGTGTGTGTCCAGTGTCCTGTCACCAGTTTGGTTATAGTTTGTGTGTTGGTTTGGTGTTGCTCCTCTCGTGGCGCTGTTATAAAAGGTCGGTAAGGTATGCTAGACATTGTACAGTGGTGCTGATATTGGTGTGTGCCTGTGTAGTGAAGGATCTGTTTCTCATTAACGGGAGTATTTGAAAGTTCCTTGCTTGAGAATTAGAAGTCTTGCCGGTTCTTCTCTAGAGTCACTGCTTCACGCCGATCTGTATAATACGTATAGCACAGTGCAGTATATGTAACGTGTTTACCATCAGTGAGAGTTTTGGTGAGTGCTCGGCCTTAGTGTGTTGTACACAAGCCTTCAAATGTGGTGTGTTCGGCGAGTTTTCTATAAGTCCAGCAAGCTGCGGCGAGCCACGGAGCTCCATCACACTCGGAAATGAGCAGTACACTGACTTGCATTTGTTTCTAGCTGGGGTTTGTGGGCAACTGGTGAATAGGATTCTTATTGTCTATAGTTCTTTTGTCCAATGACGTGCCACCACCTCTTAACAGCACGAGCAGCACCCCCGGTTAGGTTAGGTCATTAGGTTAGGTTCATGTTAGGGTTTCGGTTAGTGTTGTAGGGGGTTCCGGGGGGCCCCCCCCCGGCTAGGTTAGGTTGTTAGGTTGTTTTTAGGGTTAGGTTAGTGTTGTAGGGGGGGTCCGGGGGTTAGGTCACGTTAGGTTAGGTTTTTGTCCTTAGATAGTTTTGGATCGCCATATCTCGCCTCTTTTGGCTCCCCCCAAAAAAAACCCCGATTCCCCACAGTCCTCCAAGCTTGTTGGGGGGGGGGAGAAGGGGGAGGGGTTGATGTAAAGGGGGAGCAGTGGTTCTGTAGTTTTACCCCTCTGATAAACATCATAACGCATGCTCACAACTCCGTGAGCGTGTAGGCGTGTCCACGACAGGTCTTGGGTGTGCAGTTGATAGCAAGGCTGCAAGGTGATTTTAGTGGCCCCTATGGTTTCCTGTAGTTTATCTTTCACCAGAGGAAAGTGTAGGCCAAGGTCTGTCACGAACCTTGGTATTGAGCTACGTGTAGTATTTTTCGTGGGTTTCCACGGTTTCTTATCTCGTTGTGTTCAGATTTAGCTGTATATCAAGCTCCGGAGTTTGTTGCCGTGACCTTTTGGCCCCAGTTTTGCATGTGCTGTGAACCAGTGTACCATTAAATGTAAGTTATTAGTAAAGTGTTAGTGCTGAAACGTCAAGGTAACCCTTTGGTGTGTGTTTAATGTTTCTGAATGTGCGTAAGTCTTGTGTAAGTTTCGGCTTGTGGTGCACATGTGGTGCAAATGTTTAGTCCTTTCTTGTAATATTCGCAGTTGCATTTAATTTAGGCTAGTCATTCGATTATTATACTGTTCCATTTATCCGTGTGTCAGAAAGCTTTAGATTTGTCATGAAGAATGACCTTAACACAGCAGGTGAAGGATATTTCTGGATTGATAACTGATAACTTTGTTGCAGCAGTGTATACAACAACGAAGTCATACCGGCCCCCCTAAACATGGGACAAACAAGTCTCGGGACTTCGTGCAAGAGATGGAACACGTCTCGGCGCATGTCTGGCACCGACGTCACCGCCGTCCCTACATCTGCGCACTACCAACTTGGTAGAATCACATCGGTTCCACCCGAGGAACTCCTCGCCACACCGGTTGTCTAGAGATCTGTACCCGCCCAAGCGTTTAGAAGCCCCGGCATCCTGCTGCTGCTCCTCATCTGTGTCCATATGATAACCGTCCACCTCCAGATCCTCTTCAGATAAGGACGCAGACCGCGGAGGCGTGCGGTCCGGCACAGGCAAGGTTGTTCATGATTAAAGTGTATAGGTAAATTTTTGTTACAGGTCCTGCCACTACTGAAGGGAGAACCAAACCAGCGTGTCCTAACACCCTCAACCTGCGGCAGGAAACTGGCCCTTCTTGCACTGGAAGACACAAACTGTCTGCGCCTTTCATGGAGGAATTGGACCCTGCCTCTCACCAGCTCTGACCTGGCAACACTCGGCGTCATCCAGGGAGGGACAGGACTACAGCCTCGCTGCATCTTCCACGGAGGAACTGGACCCTGCCTGGCACCAGCAGGTGCCATCCAGGGAGGGAGGACACACTGCCTCGCTTCAACTAACCTAACCCAATACATGTTGCCTTTCACTCTTGTAATGTTATTTATTCCTTCCATCTAATGTGAATGTACCCACAAAAGTGTAATATTTTCCTTCCATGTTCTGTGATGTACCCATATAACGGGTGTTAGGACTTAATAAAGCATGATTAAGAAAATTGATATTGATGCTTTCGATAATTCCTTTTACTTTTTTTTTTACTCGGGAATACTTGAGAAACACGCCAAACCTAAGCACATGCCTTACCTAATCGGGAGCTTAACCTAACCTAACAAATAAACCTAGCCTAACTGAAACACGTCGTATGAAGTCGAGCCTAACCTGATCCCATTAGCTCCACAATAGTTCCAAATAAAAATTGAATGCTCTCATTAAAAAAAAGTTTATATATAAAAAAGTCACAAATTGGTTGGTCTAAAAACTCAGCTTAAATGGTGGCAAAATGCCTACAAAAGGTGGAACGTAGCAAAAAATGGCTGCAGAACTGCTAAAAAAACCTAAACAAATAGCTTTAAATAACCAAAAATGATAAAATCCTGCAAATCTGCCAAAAAAAATGCAAATTTTTTGCTGAAAAATCTGCAACTGCCCTAAAAACTGGACAAAACTGCAAAAAAAGGTCAAAACTGGCAAAAAATGGCCAAAAAAGCCCCCAAAACGGACCCTAAAAACTGTACTAAGTCATAAATACTCTGAAGAGTCTCCGGAGAGAGAGCAGATGTACATTTGGGTTAAAAATACAATGAAGAGTCTCCCTTCCTTCACTTTTATTCAACAATCAACATTTTTGTGCACAGAAACTCTGAAAACTCTACCAAAATTTTCAACTTAATACAAATTATTGACAATTTTTACAATACAAATTATTGACAATTTTTACACAAATTATTGGCAATTTTTACACATCTCTCAAAACTCTACCAAAATTTTCAACTTAGAAATTATTGACAATTTTTACACAAATCTCTCAAAACTCTACCAAAATTTTCAACTTAATACAAATTATTGACAATTTTTACACAAATCTCGCAAAACTCTACCAAAATTTTCAACTTACAAATTATTGACAATTTTTACACAAATTATTGGCAATTTTTACACATCTCTCAAAACTCTACCAAAATTTTCAACTTAGAATAATTTATGCAATTTTCAACTTCGGAGAACTTTTTTCAAGCATTACACGTTACTCTGGCAATATTCTCAAATTACAAAATTATTTCAAAAGTATTAGAGAAACAAAAACGTCGAAAGTTGCAATAGGGACCAAGAGGCCAGCACATGCATGGCAGCAGTCCCTGTATGAACAGGTCTACCTCACTCCACCATTGCCATCCATACATTTGTCTAACATAACAAAAAACATACATTTGTCTAACATAACAAAAAACATACATTTGTCTAACATAACAAAAATAAATGTAACAACATAAGAGTAGTGTTTTGAGAGCATGCAAAAGTCTAGGAGGAACTATCAACTCTGTAAAATGCATTTCACAATGGCATTGCTCTCAAACAGCATGTTGTCCCTTGCAACACTATATTGTCACCATAAATATAAAAACACAGACCATCCATCATACTGAGGCCGCATTCTACACAGTTGGCCTCAGCTCTCACTGAATGCTTGACGTCACTCCACTGTTGGTCTTTAGGCTCATCATTTTGTCAACTTTATATAGCTCCTAACATAATTTCCTACAATTTAAATAATTTTGACAACTACTTTGGGAATAGTTAGACTGTATCCAAACAAAAGAAACATGACAAACAGGAGAAGATTACACATGACACATGCAGACCATGCAGGGCAAAGTTTGTTTGAATTTGGGAAAACTAGTTAGTCATCATTAAGAATATTTGTCAAAGAAGGAATTTATCATCATTACAGATAATCAACTGTCAGGAATCATACTATGGTACATACAGCCAAGTTTCCCACCATGTTGACAAGAGTTTTAAGGCAGCAGTTGGGAGCACTACAAAAAGGTGAACCCTGTCTTGGCACTTGGCACAAGTCTAAAGGTTAGAGCCTGTCATAGAGGGACTTGTGTCTAAAATGCACTATTTTGTCTCAATGCGATCATGTCATTAGTTATGATGGTTTGTAGAATGCGGCCCCTGAAATCTTACACTGAACAGTAACAGCAAAGCTCTAGAAAAATTGAGAAACTTACAATTTAATCAGTCTAAATATTTTCACTCTAAAACACTGACATCAAGGAATGACTGGCACACTTGCCCACAAAGCTGCACACACACACACACCTTGCAATGTTGACAAATTCCATTTGCAGGAAGTGCAATGGACAATCTGTACTGTTAGGACTGACACAACTAGACCTTTAAACAAATCTTCATAAACTGTTACTCCTTGTAGTTAAATATACGCTTACATGTAGCAAAGTGATTTGATGCACAAAGGTCAACACAATGTTACGTCATGAAATCTATAAATATGAATGACGACATAATCTTTCAGTCAAAACTGTGTGAACTACTTTCCACAAAAAAGAAAGTATGAACCTATGATGCTGTGAATGTTGATGCATCCTCCATCCTTGCCCCTCTCTGTCTTGCACTCTGCACACACATTTATGAAAACAGTGTGCAGTGTGCCGGTGGACCTCCAAAAGCCTGCAACAAAAGAAAAGGTCAACAAAAGTTAATGTTTAGCAATCAATCTTTGTCAAAACTGCTCTTCATGGTCATCTTATCAACAATCAAAATGAAATTATTAAAACTGTTCACTTGTAATCACATTTATGGTACAGGAAGGTATATCAAAACCCAGCCAAGCAAAGTTACACTATTTGCAACAATGTCAAAATAACTACTACTTCACAACTTGTTTGCCTTACTTGGAGTGCAGCAGTGTGTGTGCCACTCCCTTCTTGAAACTCTGGAGCACCTTCATGTGTTCAATAAAAGTGCTGGGCAGGGATACAAAGAGGCACTTCCCTCGACGCCATGCCACCGGTGTAGCACATCCTGTTGGGGAAATGCAAACCCTCATTGCACTCACCAACACCCAGGGAACATGTGCAACTCAGCCACTTATCCCTTCTTACACATACAAACACCGCCACTCATAAACAAACTGCACTCACCAATGCCTAACAAATAAATACATGTCAGCTGCTCATCTCTCCCTCCTCAGACAGACATGCCTCCACAAAGAAATCAATAACACACAGATAGATCACATTAATTTTTGACAGACACAAGTTCAGAGAAAAACTTGAGAATCTATACATCTTACAATTCAATCATTTCATCTTTTTTACATTACAAAATTTCATGAAGTTTCACTGCACACACACACACACACGACCTTACCTGTGAGATGTGGTGCACTACCTGTTGGTGGAAATAAGGGAGAGAAGAGTGCTGTGAATACAATTCAGGCTGGCTGCAGAGACCACCCAGCCTGCCTAGCTGTTCTTAATCCTTGTTCACATGCTTCACCACAAACTAACTTCATGACTGAAACCTGATGTCCCAGAGAGAGAGAGAGAGAGAGAGAGAGAGAGAGAGAGAGAGAGAGAGAGAGAGAGAGAGAGAGAGAGAGACAGACTGAGCAGTATAAGACATCAATAGTAATAAATTCCTTGCTATCAAGTTTCCCCACATTTTCTTAGGTGAAAACTGTTTTCTATTCTGTAATGAATAAAATGTGTAAGTGTTGCATTCCTCTCGATTTATGAGTTATGACATATGACTACAGAGGCCACGAATTAAGAGCAGCACAAAAGGCCTTGTCAGTTTTGCAGACATGATCACAGAGGCTCACATCTAATAACTGAATAATAAGTGATGAAAGGAAATGGCTTTCTAATATGAATGATAATCCAACAGTAACTTCCTTCCCATCAAAGCTATTACTCAACAAACAAATTCTCTGGACTCACACTTCTCTGCGTGGACACTGAAGGAAGCATTGAGTGGATTGAGGCAATTCAGAGCAGGAGGCTTCAACAAGTGAACTAGCAAACATTTTCTACAACTAAATTACAAATTAAATAAGATTTACCAGTGATCAACAAAACACCAAATGGGCTACATTAATTAACTAACAATGTTTATTGAAGTTTTATTATTCATGATACTGTAGACCATCCAAACAAAGCATTACATGGACTTCATATTTGAAAAACCTTCCTTTCAGACAACTAAGAGCTGTGAGTATTCCTCATAAAAAAGAAAACATTAAAACCTTATTTCCTTATCAACACTGCTAGTGCTAGTGTTTAGTGCCACTTGACGGCAGCTGGTGCTCACAACACTATTTCATCATAAACTACTTCCATGAAAATAAAGCAAGCATTATCCATCCACAAGTGTTGCTATACAGTGCAGCCAAGCAGTTCAGTGCTGGGTGGACTTCATAACTCCTCACTGCCTGAGAGGAGGCACAAGCTTCTACACCCACAAAACAAGACTAACCATTCCTCCCATAAATATCTAAATTAACTAAATCATCTCACTCATCAAATAATGATAATATTGATATGGAATATTTCTTCCATTACTCAAGTATCCTTTGTACTTTGTTTTGTACTTTAGTTCAGGTATTGCACTTTCTTTGTACTCTACAGAAGACACATACATGTACAGACGATGGGTTTATTGAACCAGTCAGCCCAAGCTTAGGCACATACATGCACAACATCAATACGGCCCTCATGCAAATTATCAATACAAATGAGCTTAAGAGTAAAATATTGAAAATAAAAATCTAATGAGCTTAAGAGTAAAATATTGAAAATAAAAATCTAAAATTCTTAAAAACATTTTCCATGAAGTAAATAAAGTACTTAGAAATTCTATGTGAAAATTGCTAGCTTAAAACTGCCATCTGAAAATACATACTGTATAACACACACAACTTCAATAATGTAAATCAAAACATCTAGCCTTAAAACATTCAAAACTCAAAATTTAAATTTCAATGAATGACTTAAAAAGTTAACACATCTACAAGCCAATTAATATCTTATGTACCTAACTTTTATGTATAATTAACATCACAAATTCCATACATTTCATAAAAAAATTTCACATCTTACCGAAGTGTGGAACAAAATAGAAAGCAACAAAAGACACACACACACACACACACACACACACACACACACACACACACACACACACACACACACACACACACCAAAGATCTGTGTTGTCCTAACACATAGGAAATAAATGTACACCTGTCCCTGCATCCCATTCCTGTGCATGTCTGCCATACCTGCTGCCTAAACTGCACTGGCATCTGACACACACACACACACACACACACACATTCAAATAATTCACTACAAAAGTTACAGGTGCATATATTAATTTACAAGGTGAGATAATTGCATGACTTAATTCTTATACTAATTTAAACCTACCAAACCGTCGGAACTCCACAACGACAGTACAAAATGAGTGACATGCATGAGAATGACGATGATGATAATAATAGTATGCACAGCTATACAAGTCAGTGAAAAATAAAAGCCAAGCATACTTGCACAGCTGTCATCTATAACCAACCCAGGGAACCACCACAAACATGCATACACCATCAACACAACTGGAACCGATCAATGGAAAGAAACCATACATACACTCCCTGTGCATCTGAAACTGGAAAGATGACGACAAAATGAAACAAGACAATATAAAAATACACTACAGCTCCTTTTCATGCAGAGTGCCACCCATAAACACCTCCAGCAGGAACAGAAGTCATCACTCACACACAGATACTTTGGAGGCCACAGGGTCCATCTTGCACAGGCCACTGATGCAGCCCTCACACAGGTTACGGTTGTGGTGAGCTGCTGGCCGGCCATAACGCCTCGTTCGAATGTATTGCGGTGTGACCAGGTTGTAGTACTGGGAGGCAATCTTGTAGTACAGATTGGTGATGACCTGTGGATGATGATGGTAAGACAAGTGGACAACAGAAATAGAGAGATGGTGAGAAGGGTAGAGGTGTGTAAACATTAAAGCTTTTAAAGTCAATCTATGCTTAAGTAATCTCAAGCTGTGCCCCACGTTTACCATTACTTTACTCCTGTATGGAACTTAGAGCATCTCTATTTAACTGTGTCGTGTGTGAACAACTTCCTCCATCTGACACCACCTCTAGTGACACAGGAACTTACTACAACTCAAGCACCATGTCAGTGTTGTGTGGGGCAGCTCGGAACAAACACCTCACCTTCTGTGCCTCCTCTGGATACCACAGTGGCATCTCAAACCACTCTGAAGAGCAGGAACCACTGCACTTCTGCCCGGCCACCCTGTACATGATCTGGCCCTGCAGCATCTTCTTGTTCCAACGGTAGTGGAAGACAACTACGCCGTACATGCTGGTCCATCCATCGTTGCATCCCTGGAGGGACAATGGAGTAGATGAACTAAGTATGGTGATAATGCAGAGGTGACACACTGGAGGATAACATGTACAGGCTCATGGGAAGACTGTAGGATGCATGAAGGCAAAGAAAGAGGACAGGATGCTAAGACAAGTAAAAACAGGATATAGTAAGTGACAATGCCAGGCAAGGGCAGTGTTCTTAACAGCTGCAGCCCCAGACAACACTCGCCTTGCAGTAGAAGCGGACCTTAGCCACGTCACGGAAAGCAAACCACTTGGAGCTAATCTTGCGGTTTGGCTGCAGTGGCGACAATACCCATTTGTCTGGCAGGTGTTTGAACAGGATGCGCATGTGTTTCACCCACAAGTCCTCCACACACCTGCTCTCAAGAGGTGGATGTAAGTGAATAAAAGGCTAAATAAGATGAGGCTACATTGTGGGACTATAATTGTAACAGTGCTGCATAAAAGTGATAAGTAAGTGGAATTCCTCAATCAGTTATGACATCAAGGATTATGATTGCAACACACTTACTTAGTGGAATTCCTCAAACTACAAATCAGATCAGAAGTCATTTTGTGATCAACAGACAGCAACAAAAGAGACAAACATGAGGCAAGTGACACTGAAACAAGCCACCCTTCACACAATTACAAGAGAACATACCTTTGGATCACAAGACGAGACATGTACAGGAGTAGAGATGACAATACACAATAGCCACACATCACTAGTCACCTGGACAAATACAACTGGAAGGAAGGATTACTGGCAGCTACACAAAGCCAACACCATCACACTCACTAGAAACAATGGCAAACTTTTCACAGTAGGAGGAACCAGCACCCTTGGGTCCTCAGAGACGAGACAGAAAACATAATACTGGAAGGAAAGATTACTGGCAGCCACTCTTAAGCCAGCATCACAAAGTAGACACAAAAACTGGACACAAGGGAACAACACTACTCACAGCTTCCCTTCACTCTTGGTAGAGGTGAGAAGATGTGGCTTTCCAAACATATCCATGGGGAGGTTGAGGTGTTGGTAGTGGTTGTAGAAGAGAATGTCATCCGATTTGAACACGCTCTTCTTCAAGACCAAGCTTTGGGTGGGGGGAGAGAAAGGGATGGCAGACTGTGGGATGGAGGAAATGGATGGAGGTGGTGTGGGGGGGATCACAGAGGTGTCAGGGATGTAGGAAGGTGTGGTGGGCATGAAGGCAGCAGGCTCTTGATGCATGCAGGAATAGTAGAGAGGGGTTTTCATGGGTGTGGAGGGATCAGCCGCAATATGTCCATTAGCAAGCGAGTACCAGTAACTGTCCCCTCCGATCACCCCTGCCTTGTCATCCAGGAAGGGGTATGGGTATGCACCACCAAAAGGCACTGGTTGGGGAATTGCATGAAGTGGTGGCTGAGGAGCACCAGTACCAGCAGCAACAGGTGGAGAGCGACCATTCATTTCCTCGTAACTTTTTGTGCCGCTGCCCTCGAGCACTTCTTCACCCTCATTCTTCAGAGAAGTGAGAGAATTTGGGATTGATTTAGTGGAGGACGGGGAGGAGGTGGCAGGAGTGAGTAGGATCATTGGACTGGCAGGAGGAGCAGTGGCAGCATCAGGAGGGAACATGTGCTGTGGAGAAGCTGTGTACAGGTGAGAGTAAGGAAGGTAGCCAGGCACGTGATATTGGTACATGTAATCAGTAAGCTGTATTCCCTCCTCTATCTTCCTTTCTGCAATCTCCTTCCCTCCAGCCTCCCCAACCATCCTCTCCCAGCCCTCTGTTGGAACTGGCATTGGACACATGCCATACACGAAGCAGGGACCATCCGAGCCATAGGGCATGTCTCCAGGGCCAGGCTTAGAGGTGTGACCCACAAAGCTGCCACTCCCATGGCCATTAGCATAAACTGCATGTGCGGCATCAGCGTGGTGCATCATGTCTACTGATGGATGACCTGGCCCTGCTGGAACAATGCAGAGCAGATTTTGAATATGGGTGTATTGGTGAATTAAAAAGTAGACATAACATTCTTGTAAAATCCCCAAAAAAAAAAAAAAATAAATAAAAATAAATAAATAAATAAATAAAAAAAAAAAATAAATAAATAAATAAATAACCTGTTTGATCTTAATATCCTGCACATTTTTTCTTCTAAGATTTTTCACCCATGGGTATTCCAATGTTTACCACCAGCTTTCACCTTTTAATGAGCATTCTAGTCTCAAACTTCAACAAGGAACACCAGGCAGAATGTGGAAGCACGTGGTATCCTGAGTAGCACAAGCCACAAAGTCGTTGCTCTACACATGCCGTGACTACAGCCTTAGTTTATTGACAAATTGATATTTTCATACCTTTACCTTATATCATGATTACAAGATAAAATACAGTGATAAAGCCAATCTTTTCTCGGCCTCTGTATCTGAGGCGTTAACAGTGTACCTGAGGCATCAAATGTTTAAATTAGAAACCCCACAGTGAGAGAACAACGCCGCCGCCACCACCACCACCTTGACTCACGACACTTCACTGGTACAGCGTCCACAACATTCCATTTCCTTCACACAACCACCTGTCTGCCCTCATCCCTCTTGAACACACTCACCTATCCATATACACTCATACCACCATGAAGAAGGTTCCAGCTATCATGATTTACGAAAACATTCAAGCATTCAAGAAATACAGAGTATACTACCGTCAGTCGCTGTACGCCAGTGTTCAAGTCCCCCTCTCCCGCCATTACAGCTACACTCCCTCACTATACAGAATACTTTCACTTAGTTAGTGGTGTATATATGAAAACACCCAATATTTCAGACAATAATTCACGGGTCTTTCAGAGAGAGAGAGAGAGAGAGAGAGAGAGAGAGAGAGAGAGAGAGAGAGCATCTTCATTAATTTCTACCTAGTTTCCTTCATTATACCTCTTCACACTCCTTACCACAGCAATTCGGCCTTCGATACACAATAAAAACATCATTAAGAGAAGCTCCAGATATCACAGCTTTCCAGATTAGCCAGAAAACCAAAAAATCACGCCAGGTTTTCAGGACAGCAGGAGGCAAGCAGGTCCCCGCGCCGCTCCCCTTCCTGACATTTGCCTCTAATTGATCACTCCCCAGCAGGACTATCATGCCACTCCCTCTACATGATCCCTGCAATAGTTACCTGCTTCTGGGAGAAGCTTCATGGCGTCAGGAAGCATGGTGGGGCCACAGTGGTTGAAATTCTTGGTGTTCGTCTCACAGGTGCTGGACGCCATTGTGCCTCCGAGTTTAAAGACGTGGGCCAGTTTCCCGCGCAGATACAAAAATAATGATAATAAGAACAAAACACTTTCTTTTCATTCCATTTTCTAATCTTTGCAGCACATAATTTTTGTTAATCATAAAAGTGGTATTTTAGCAAACCAGGAAGTTCATATAGGCTACATGTAATTTCTTAACAGTTAAGTTCTGCAAACCAACAATGTTTTCATCAGGGGCACTGACAAAGTACCGATAGCAGCCCTCATACCCTTACTTTTAGCTAAGGCAACATGTCAACTCTAGGAATTGTAATAGGTAAACATCATAGGCCAGAAATAGTGACGTGTCAATGAACATACGCCTTTCTCAACGCCTCATCCCCCTCCATGTCCGCCTTTCCATCCAACCCCACTGCCTCCTTGTTCCCTTACCCCCTCACCTCCTCAATCTCAACATAACCTCTCTCTCTCTCTCTCTCTCTCTCTCTCTCTCTCTCTCTCTCTCTCTCTCTCTCTCTCTCTCTCTCAGGGAGTTATTACTGTCTTGAATCTATCTCACACACACACACACACACACACACACAAACACGCGCGCCCGATAGCTCAGTGGTTAGAGCGCTGGCTTCACAAGCCAGAGGACCGGGGTTCGATTCCCCGGCCGGGTGGAGATATTTGGGTGTGTCTCCTTTCACGTGTAGGTGCTGTTCACCTAGCAGTGAGTAGGTACGGGATGTAAATCGAGGAGTTGTGACCTTGTTGTCCCGGTGTGTGGTGTGTGCCTGGTCTCAGGCCTATCCGAAGATCGGAAATAATGAGCTCTGAGCTCGCTCCCTAGGGTAACGTCTGGCTGTCTCGTCAGAGTCTGCAGCAGATCAAACAGTGTATTATACACACACACACCGTATAGTGTAGTGGTTAGCACGCTCGGCTCACAACCGAGAGGGTCCGGGTTCGAGTCCCGGGAAGCGGCAAAGTAAATGGGCAAGCCTCTTAATGTGTAGCCCCTGTTCACCTAGCAGTAAATAGGTACGGGATGTAACTCGAGGGGTTGTGGCCTCGCTTTCCCGGTGTGTGGAGTGTGTTGTGGTCTCAGTCCTACCTGAAGATCGGTCTATGAGTTCTGAGCTCGCTGCGTAATAGGGAGGGTTGGCTGGGTGACCAGCAGGCGACCGAGGTGAATTACAGAGGGGGGAGAGGAGATAATCTGCAGCTCAATACGCATGCCTAAGCTACCTCATCACACTTCGTTTGTTCTTTATTTGTGTTCCTTGGTGTACCTTGAGGCCTCTTGTGGATGACTCTTCTGTTCTCACACGATTCAAGAGTGCTTTCCATAAATAGATATGATACTTGGGCACTTCACAGCAAAATAGAGCCATGTCTTAATAATTCCGCTTTATTCAAGTAACTACTGGAACCAAGCACATATAAGACATACAAATAGCTACAAGGAGAAGGAAGACCGATTGACAGATGGACAACTATAGCTTACAATACACACTACAATGGCCGGCGCTAGGCGAGGCCACGAGGCGCTAGGTAGCCGGGCACCGCTAGAAGGCTCCTGCTCTGTTGTGAGAAAGAGGAGCATCTCGTTTACGGTTCACATCGTAGCGGCTGTCGGCTAACGGCTCTCCTCCCTCTGCGAACTCTACAGGACTGTTATTTTGGCTGGCTAGGTTGTCTCGGAGCCGCATCAGTTCCTCACCAACGCCATTCTTCAAGAGATTGAACTCGGAAACGACGAGGGAAAGACGACCCAGCAAATAGTTGAGGTTATTCTCCACGTCAATGACCTTGGAGTTGATCTTCCCTACCGTGCCGTCCATGTTCCCTACGCGGCTGAGGGAGGCGTTCATGTGCTCGTTGGTAGTGTCCTTGAGCTCGTCCAGGAGGTCAACGGACTGGGTCATTTGCTGGTACATGATGCCGATCTGCCGCCACACCTGCGAGATCTCCTGCTCCATCCTTGCCGTCATGTTGGTAAGAGCCGACGTCTGGTTCTTGAGGATGGCGAAGGAGATGCTGTTGATTTGGTCGTGCAGCGTGGTGTTGATGGTGCTGCCGCTGTTCTTCACGATCTCACCCAACTCCAGGATGATCTGCTGGATGCCAAACTCAATGCTCCTCTTTGTGTCCAGCACAGAGTCTGCCGTGTGGATCATCACCTGCTCCACATTCTTCAGCACGGTGTTGTGAAGCCTCTCCATCTGCGAGGCGCGTTCTTCCAACATGTTCTTGATATTAGTGTTGTCCTCGTGAAGATTCCCCTGTAAAGTCGATATAGAGCCCGCTGAGTCTGCCTGGAACGCCTCTATGATGGAGGTCAATTTACTAAGGCCTCCCTGCGTACTTGTGTTGACCCGGGAAAGGCTTTGGGTCAGATCAGAGATGGAAGTGTTCAGCAGGGTCTGGTCGGCGAAAGTTTCCAGTAGTACCGTCTGCAGAGTCGCCAGGTGCTCCGCCAGGCTCTGTGGGAAGGTGGATGTATCATTGTGTATACGCCATGTACTGTATAACGGGAGTCTACTGCGCTTTAAAACTAGGAAGACGAGAGAGAGAGAGAGAGAGAGAGAGAGAGAGAGAGAGAGAGAGAGAGAGAGAGAGAGAGAGAGAGAGAGAGAGAGAGAGAGAGAGAGAGAGAGAGAGAGAGAGAGAGAGAGAGAGTAGAAGAAATACATACCCTGCGTGTTTCCTGTTTAAGGCTTTCAAGATTTTCCTCCTGCTGCAAAGCGTGAAGGCTAATTGTTTCCAGACAAATGTTCACCTCTTCACTCACTGCACCACCACCACCATCGCTGCACCCACCGCCTTCCTGGTTCTGTATCTGCGGGACATATATACACACACACACACACACACACACACACACACACACACACACACACACACACACACACGGTATGTATTATCGACCTAAGAATAAGTTTCCAATTATTTTCATTATAAAACACAAAAGGAAGAATAACAACAATAACAAAACAGCAAAAAAATAAAATAAAAATACTAAAATTAAATAAATAATAACAATAACGACAAATTTAACGGATATTTCATTAAAGAAAATCAAAAGAAAGCAAGAAGAACAAGAAGACATGAACAGGAATCTTGATATATTGGATGAGAGAAAGAGGAATGCCAACACACACACACACACACACACACACACACACACACACACACACACCTGTTGCTGGATGGTGGCGGAGGAGGCAGCAATTGAGTCGTTGAGCTGCTGGAGTGACACCTGAGAGATAGCACGTGACTCTCCCAGCTGTGCCTCCAGGCGGTCGTGGCGGTCGTTCAGCTGGTCCATGTACTGCCCTAGCGACTCCCCGACGACCGTAACCTGAGGAATGACAGCACTGTATTCCCCTGGTGCTAACTTATGACGGTATACAGATACGCTTTGCTCTTTCACTGCTATTTTCCAAGCCCACAGAGATGATTAGCGGGGTTTTCAAGAGTGTTTCTCCAGTTAATAATGTAGAAATCTTGTCATTCTGTTTCTAAAACCATAAAAAAATGACTTAGAAACGCGTCTCTCACCACGGTTATTTTTCAAGGCCACAGAGACTATCAGCGGGGTTTTCAAGAGTTTTTTTTCAGTTAATAATGCAGAAAATTTGTCACTCTGCCTCTAGAATCTTAAAAACACTTTAGAAAAAAACGTCTACGTTTAAATAAAGCCTTATGGAATAGTG
>NC_059263.1:3207500-3210000 GCF_017591435.1 Portunus trituberculatus | reverse complement strand
GGAGATAAGAATTTAGAGCGACTTAAACTCAATACTTCTCCTCCTCCTCCTCCTCCTCCTCCTTGTCATTCCCTACGTCCTCTCTAACCCTTGTCACGCCCCTCCCTCCTGCAGTCTCTCCTGTGGGTGGCGCGTGAGCTGCGTCCTGGCGGTCTCTGGGGCTACTACCACTATCCCTACTGCAACGACTGGAAGGCCTTCTCCACCACCTGCAATCCACAGGTGTGAGAGAGAGAGAGAGAGAGAGAGAGAGAGAGAGAGAGAGAGAGAGAGAGAGAGAGAGAGAGAGAGAATGATGATGAAAAGTGATTATGAATGCATTTTTTAAAACGCAATTATCTTTATGAGAGAGAGAGAGAGAGAGAGAGAGAGAGAGAGAGAGAGAGAGAGAGAGAGAGAGAGAGAGAGAGATTTAACTTTTCACCAGTATAAACACCACGCACCCCTCCTGTACCAAACCCTTGTCTTCCCCTCACAGAAACCACATGTTGTAGGTGACTGACGCACCACTCTGTCTAGTCTTATCGCTCCAAACCCTCCTCAAAATCCCCCAAATAGAAGATGCCTGAAGTAAGAATTCTGGCCCTGAAATTTGGCTAACTCTTCGTAAATCTTTAAGAGAACTATCATCTGAAGTGCCCTTTTTTACATCTTTTGTTGCCCTTGGTTGGTTCCCCTCTTGCTTAAAAGAAAGAACAAATAATCGCTTCCGGGGGATATGAGATGGACAATACCTGCAGGGAAGCCACAGAACGCTAAACATTCGACCCTTCCCCCTACAGATAAAGAAGATGAACGAGAAACTTTCATGGATGTTCAAAAGCAGCGTAGCGTTGTACCCGAGCATGTACGTCAGGTATTATTCAGGGTACTCTCCAAGGGCACGCCGCCAGCACGCGCGTCTCAGCCTGCTGGAGGGATTAGCGGCGCGGCGGCGTGACAACCCTACTGCTCCCGTGATACCCTACATGTGGTACAGGTGCGTGGCGGTGGTGGAGATGATGGGACGGGTGCAAGAATGTGTTGAGGTAGATTAAGGAGGAAAAAGGAAAATGGGAGATGAGAGGAAGGGAAAAGAAGGCTAACTAAATGAGTGGGAGGAGGTGAAGGAGGAGGAGGAAAAGGAGGAGGAGAAGAAAAAGAGGAGGAAGAGGAAGATGAAGACTATCTACGCATTTTTAGTCTATCAGAGTGTGTGTGTGTGTCTGTGCGTGTGCGTGTGCGTGTGTGTATGTGTGTGTGTGCCCCTTCTCTACCCTATTATACCCTCTCCTTAGTCAAACTCCTTCTCATTCAACCCAACTCAAATCCTCCCTATTGCTAAGCTCACATCGCCATTCACTCGTGGGAGACAAGTACAGCGAACCTTCCTCTTCCGACGCCACAAGCATACTAAGCACTACTCATCGTTCATGCAGGTACCACGACACTCCTGACCTCCTCTACCCCGTGGACATTGTGAACACCCTCGGCATGACACGGCTGTTGGGGGGCCAGGGGGTGGTGGTCTGGGGGGGCGGTAAAGATTTGGCCACGAAGGAGAAATGTCAGGAATTGAAGGTGAGTAGAGAGAGAGAGAGAGAGAGAGAGAGAGAGAGAGAGAGAGAGAGAGAGAGAGAGAGAGAGAGAGAGAGAGAGAGAGAGAGAGAGAGAGAGAGAGAGAGAGAGAGAGAGAGAGAGAGAGAGTTTTTACTGTGAATTCGTTATATCTTTTTATTTATCTTATTCTCTTATGTTTCTTCCTATCTCCTTTACGTGTTACTGTCTATATTTCTTTGTTTCCTCTGCAGTCTAACCTAACTTAACCTCTCTCTCTCTCTCTCTCTCTCTCTCTCTCTTATTTCACCACCACCATCACCACCGCCACTATGCCTTTGTTTACAGGCGTACGCAGAGGGTCAACTCGGTCCCCTGGTGCGGTACTTGGCTCACCTCCCCCGCACTAAGCTAAGGCGCCTGCTGGCCTCCCGTGCCCGCCTCAAGAGGGGGGTGCGGGCTGCCCTTCGTGAGGTGAAGACACGGGCGGTAGATGGCGCTGGTGCATGGTGCAGTAATAGAGTGGGAGGGTGTACTTAGAGAGAGAGAGAGAGAGAGAGAGAGAGAGAGAGAGTGTGTGTGTGTGTGTGTGTGTTTTATTGACGTATTGATGGAGAAAGGGTGAAGTGTAATGGTTATGATTGAGATGGATTATCTACCATTACTACTACCATTACTACTACTACTATTACCACTACTACTATACTATCACTACTACTATTACCACTACTACTATACTATCACTACTACTATTACCACTACTACTACTGCTTTCGGTGTCTCCAGCATACGATCGTGAAAGTTCCCAGCCAGAACCAGAGCATTACACATACTTCTGTACACACACTGAACAAAACGATGCCAGTAACCACAAATATACAAGTGTGATGAATACCTGATGTACTTTCATTTTAGAACCTCGTTTGTGCATTTGCTATGTTCGTTAGCTTCTTCAGTACTGGAA
>NC_059263.1:3180000-3202500 GCF_017591435.1 Portunus trituberculatus | reverse complement strand
CTTGAGATTGAGAATGAGGAGAATGGATGGAACACAAAGGAGGTGAAATAAAAAAATAAATAAATAAAAAAATAATGATAATAATACGACATAATACAACCATCTACATTTATTGCACGATAATACAAGTGCTGTCTGGGCGTCCGCAGCCTGACACAGATGGTCTTTCGGACGCTCGCTTGACTCGCCCCTTTAGCATTATCACACTGCTCCTCCACGCTCACCAAACTGGCTCCAGGGACGAGGGGCCTTTATAAACACGTGGTAATTCTACTCCTAGCAATATCATTCGTTTCCTCACTCCTTCTCTCCTCTGGTGGGACATTTTAACTCTTGCAGATGATCAATTTCAGTGTTTTAATTGGTTATATTGATTATTTAAGTATTTTTTTTTTTTATACATAAGCGTTTTTTTTCTCTCTCTGATTTTCTTCTATACAAAATTATACATCCTTCTCCTCCCCCTATACATGTTTTCAGGGCAGCACACACATACTTAATTTATACATTGTGGCTATACATCTTTTGAATTTTCCAAAATATACAGTCAACTTTTTCTTCAAAATATACAATGGTGTTATATATATATATATATATATATATATATATATATATATATATATATATATATATATATATATATATATATATATATTTTTTTATAATAGAATTCATTACGCTCTTTTTTTTTCTTTCCTTTTCTTTCCTTTAATACAGAATAAGAGCAATGAGCAAACCAGTTCTCGTCTGTACGTATAAAAGTTTGTATTTGTGTCATGTATGTGTAGGCACCTTAACTTCTCTTTTTTTTTCTCTCTCTCATTTTCCTACAATTTTTTACGATACACTTCATTTATCTTTGTCTCCTTCATGTATCAACAATAAGAAAAACTTTTATAAAAACACCACAAAGTAAAAATATCACTTTTCTTTTCTTTTTATCTTTTAACACATGCAGATCAGTATTATTTGTTCACGTTTTTCCTTGTTCTGTTTATCACAAAGTCAACATTTCACTCATTTCCTCGTAATGTTCACTTATCTACACATTTTTCCTCATCCTAACATTATCAACTCGACTGTTCATGCATATCAATATCATCACATCTTTGCATTCCCACTGTCTTTCACTTATCTCGCAGGAGTAACGAGTAATGAGTAATGAGTTATGACGGGGAACCATTGCATTGCTGTGGGTTCACCAACACACTATGACCTTACACGTAATAGTACAGTAGTAATATAAATAGCTAACAGTTGTGTGTGATGGGGCCGCGGCGCGAGGCTGTCTTCATTACACAAATAATACCAATGAGAGAGAGAGAGAGAGAGAGAGAGAGAGAGAGAGAGAGAGGAGGGGGAAAGAAACAGGCAGACAGACGAAAAAAAAAGTGAATTACAAGAAACAAACGAATAAATGAAAGAAAAACCAGCTAAACGAAAAAAAAAAATATATATATACAAATGAGAAAAAAAAAAACCAGACTTCATTAACACTAACAATAAAAATGGAAATCAATAAAGAAACAGAGATAGAAAGAGAATGTGGTGGTGTGTGAGGGACTGTGATGAAGAGCCCCGTGCCGCGCCCTCATCACTCTCGCTTTGGTGTGTGGTGATGAATGGTGGTGGGGGACACTGCCACGCCTCACCACCCCTGACCCACCGGACACTATATAGTAATGGACGGATTGGTAGTGGTGGGTCAGGTGTGGAAGGCAGTCTGATGCATAAGTTAGTACATTGCGTTTTTCCTCCTCTTCCTCCTCCTCCTCCTCGTCCTTTCCGTTTTCTTCCTGTCATCTTCTTCATAATACAGATTTATTATAAGTTCTTCAATATTCTTTTTCTTCCTTTTCCACCTTCTCATTCTTATAATTAATGTTAAATAGTTTTTTTTTTATTTATATTCGTTTACTCAATTGTCCTCCTCCTCCTCCTCCTCCTCTTCTTGTTCTTGTTCTTGTTCTTCTTCTTCCTACTCCTCTCCTCCTAGCAAGTCACCAGCTATCTCAGTCTCAGCCCAACGCAAGTCAAGACAAGCGTAGCCACAATACAAACTCTCGGTCTATCTTCCTCTACAATGACGTATTATTCGGGATTCCTGTGTTAAAGTGACTCTAAAACATAAAACCATAAATACACAAACCTGCTACTATATAAGGAACATTACATACATTTCCGGTAAACGTTACGTCGAGATCTTGGTGACGTAAATGGAACGACAGTATAAAATGTCCATAGTTCCTTGACTCTAGTGAGGATACGGGACTAAGAGCTACAAACTACAGTCTTCTCTTCTGACCTACATAACAAAGGTGCTGCTGGTCCGTGTTCCGAAACGCTTTGCTCTCTCACCACGACTATTTTCCAAGGCCACAGAGATGATTAGCGGGGTTTTCAAGAGTGTTTCTATAGCTAGTAGTGAAGAAATCTCGTCAATCTGCATATAGAACCATAGAAACATTTTAAAAAACTCGTGTAAATTTAGATAAAGCCTTTGGAAATAGTGGAGGTGAAGCGCAGAAGTATTTGAGAATACGAGCCTATTAATAGACTCACAGAGGCTATCACGACTGACTGGCAATGCGTCACACACTCTTCATGTAGTATGCTATGGACACAACAACTGGACATAGAAAAATAAGTATTGTGAGTTATATGCTTCGGGAATAGATACAAAAAATAAAGAGTTTTGCTTCAGAAATGGGCGATGTAAATCATAATTGGGGATTTATACTTCTGAAATGGACACAGAAATATTAGTTATGCTTCAGAACTGGGCGACGTAAGCTATAGAATTGAGTTACATTTCACAAATAGACATAAAAAATAAAAGTTATGCCTCAGAGATGTACACAAGAAATAAGAACCATGCTTAAAGAAAATGGACGTGAATCAGTATATTGGGATTATGCTTTAGAAAACGGACACAATTGAAATTCGTTTATGCTTGAGAAATGAAGGACAGAAATCATTATACGTGTTGTGAGTGACAGTCATGCTTCAGTTACAGTCATGCTTCAGATCAGGCCATGAATGTAACTGTCTGCTATTCGACACAAATTTATCTGCTTTTCCTTTTCTATTCTTGAAGGCTATTGTGAACATTCAAATAATAGTAAAACATCGTAGTACCAAATGCTTTCCAACTGTCTCTAAATCTCAAGACAGCATTAACCCTAAACTTTCAGACATCTGTAGTACCATCTTTGTATTTCTCCCCTTTAGAAGTCACCACAAATGAAAGTGCTGGTTTTAAATAGATCACGGACAGAGGAGGTACTTTTTTTTTCTTCTCATCTTTTATCAAACAGCATTTTACACGAATACATTTTCTTGCCTGGTTTTGTTCATTCTTTCATTGAGATATACCTACGTACACTACATTATACATTATCACTATTTACACTAAAACTAATATTCATTCATAGCTGCTGGAGGATGAAAGCACAAGGACACAATAATGATAATAATAATAATAATAATAATAATAATAATAATAATAATAATAATAATAACCCTCAGTTCTTGTTTGCCTCACAGGTACACAAGGCATTCATTAAACTAGTGAGATTCCTTCTACTTAGCCTAAAAAATGGAATGTTAGAGAAAATGAGAAAAAATATGATAGTACTTCGGAAAATTTGGAGAAAGTCAAATGAAAGTTACGAGAAAAGAGAAAGACAAAAATATAACTTCTTCCCGAGAATTGGAAAAAGTCAAATGAAAGTTACAAGGAAAAAGAGAAAGAGAAAAAAATGTAACTTCATTCGAAAAAAAAAGTGGAGTGTGTCAAATGAAAGTTACAAGAACAGAAAAAAAGAAAAATGAAACTTCTTCCGGAAAATTAGGAAAAGTCAAATGAAAGTTACAAAAAAAAAGAAAGAAAAAGAAAAAGAAGAAAATGGTTGAAGCAAGGTTTGATAACTGAGCCACAAGTTTTAATGTTACGTATATTAAAAAAAAAAAAAATGTAGACAAGAGGAGGGCTTTTTTTTATTTACATTTTGTGATGTCGACATTTTGGAGCTAAGGTTTAGGTATTCTGAGACTGTGGCTCACTATAGGAGGGACCAAGATCACACTACCACCAATGCTAAATGTATAAATGGGAAGGGAGAGGCAGGGATGGAAGGAAAGGGGTAAATAAATAATGTACAGCCTCAAGAACGGAAAGAAGAAAAGAAGGAAAGAAAGATGGTCGAGATGTAAGGAAGAGAATGAAGAAGGGAGAAAAAAGAGAAACGAAAGTAACAGGAAAAGAAAATTGAGAGAGGATAAAGAAACAGAAAATATGAAATGAAGAAAAAGACTAAGAAAAAGGAATAAAGGGGGAAAAGAGAAAGGAAAATAATAGGAAAAGAAAACTGAGAAATAATAAAGACGTAGAAATTATAAAATGAAGAGAAAGATAAGAAAAGGGTTAAAAAGAGGAGAGTCAATGTGGGAAAGAAATAAAATATGTAAGTCTCATCATTTCGTGGCCATATAACATATAACCCAACACAGACTTTGGTTACAATCCCTCATGTACTTGTAGAGTCGTGGTCAGTTGAGTTAGTTACTTCCTACACATGCTTCCACACTTGTTCGACCTTTAATCTTGACCTTGAGGTGTGATAAGTCTTTTAATCCTCACACCAAAAGAATTTAGGATTTCAAGAGAGGTACAAAGGACAGTGGAAGTTAGTGCGCTAAGTTACAATTATTTATGCACTTCCACACTGGTTTGTTTGACCTTTAATCTTGATCTTAAGGTGTGGTAAGTTTTTTTTTAATCCTCATACCAAAGGATTTAGGAATCTAGGAAAGGAACAAAGGACAGTAGGAGTTGGTACGTTAACTTACAACTGAACACGCATTTCCTTACTTATTTGTTTGACCTTTAATCTTGATCTCGAGGTGTGGTAAGTATTTTTCTAATCCTTATACCAAAGGATTTAGTAATTAGGAAAGGTACGGAGGACAGTGGGAGTTGGTACATTAGGTTATTCAATATCTGGCCACGACTGCACCACCACTGTACCACCACATAGACACGGGCGCCCTTCTGACTTTCTGCTCCACAATTTACCCCTCCCTCCAACGCCCACAGGTACATGTCAAACACGCTTACAAAGGATAAAAGCGGTTGGAAGATGGAAGTGTGAGGAATGTCATCGGTGTACAGCAAAACACCTCAAGGCCTGTACTCTAAGATCCGCCGCTCTTACAAGACTGCTTTCAAAGGCTACAGGAATACTTAATTGGGGTATCATGGGTGTTTTTTCCAATGAACGGTGTAGAATCTTTGTCAAACTATCACTTATCACAAAAAAAAACATCCTTAAAAACCTGCAAAACTGACAATAAATTTTAAAGAATATCCGTGGCAAAGGACATTTGACAATACAGGCCGTGAGTTTCAAAAGATCATGAAGCTGCATGTCATTATAGCATTACCGCATACAAGATTTCCTGGCAAACTCAGACAACATCAGCACACTAAGCAAAACCTACACAGTACACACCCATCACGTTCAGTGCATCGTGGTGTACTTGAAGTCATGGGTGGTGGACGGGGGCATGCTGGCTTATGGAACATTCTGGGGAGCTGGAGAACCCCTCGCCACATTCATAAAATCAACTGTCCACGTCACATTTTTGTCTTGGTGAAAAAAGAAAAGAAAATGAGAAGAAAAAGAGCAACGTTCGTGAAAGGTGGAGAGAAATTTAACACTCAAGTCACGAGTCTAAGAAATTCCAGATATTGATGGAGGAAAAATGAAAAATAAGAGAAAGTGATTCATTCCAGATACTGATGGAAGAAAAATGAAAGAAAAGGAGTAACGTTCGTGGAAGGTGGTGAGAAATTTCAGACCACTCAAGCCGCGGGTCTGACAAATTCCAGGTATGAATGGGAAGGAAATGAAAAGAAAAAACGAAAAGTGACAAATTCCAAATATTGACTGAGAAAAATGCAAAGAAAACAGTACAGTGACAAATTCCAGATATTGACGGAGAAAGAAATGAAAAGAAAATGGAAAAGACGTGCACTTCTCGAGAGTGACGCCTGGGAATGTGACACGAAGAAACGAACCATTGAGCCTGAGGGAGCAAGGCATTGTGGGTTGTCTTGAGGTGACGTGGCTGGGAGGAGAGGAATGTGTGAGGGGTTCCATTGCTCCACCACCTGTTAATGTCGTCAGAATCCTTCCAAAAGCAGGTGTTCATGAGCCTTACGCCCGTACTCAAAACCACCTTTCCCTTTCACTACCACAACTCTCCAAGGCCACAGAGACAACTAGCGGGGTTTTCAAGACAGCTTCTCCTTTAAATAAACCAGAAATCTTGCCAATCTATCGCAAGAATCATAAAAACACTCTTAAAAACACGAGTATCTTCAACTGGAGCCTTTGGAAAGCAGTGATGGTGAGAGAGCAAAGCATTTCAGAATACGAGCCTTGACCATACTCTAAAACACCTCTGCTTGTATTACCGCTACATTCTCAGCCTCCAGTTGACGTGACAGTGTTTTTTAAGGTAGCTCTTATGGTTCTGGAGACAAATTGGTGAGATTTCTAAAATATCAACACGGGAAACATCATGGAAAGCTCCTCTAAATATCTTTGTAGCCTTTCAAAATAGTGGTGGTGAGAAAGCAAGGCGTTTCAGAATACTGTACAGGCCTTGGATTCTTGCGTGGCCAGAGAGGCGGCGGGGCGGCTCAGGAACTTGTCTTGGTGGAGTGGAGGGGAGGGTGGGTGGGATAGGGACAGTACTACTACATTGCGTCACTCGGCGGAGAAACAAATGAATGGTGATACAGAGCTGTGTTTCTTTTGGAAGTGATACGTTTATACGGTGAAAAAAAATGAAATATATTCTTTTTTTAAGGCAAGAATTGGTTAGCTGTTACTTGAATATGCAAACACTGGTGGTAGTAAAATAGATTAATAGTACAGTGAGTTATTTTCTAAGCGATGCATCTTGGGAAAATTAGCTAACATTTTTTTTAAGGCATAGAATAACGAAAATTATCGTAACTATTATATCTAGAGAGTAAAAGAGAAAGTAGTGTTTTATTCTGCTTGAAGGCACAATGAATGCGAGTGAATTCCAACACAAACAATGACTACTATCTCATAACACCACCTAATGAATTCTGTCATAAAGCACTCCAGGTGACACACACTGACATGACGAGAGGCCCATATAATGAAACACTTCCACGCAACACCACCTTCACAATTTCAAAGAGCTCTAGTTGAAGTGACAAGAGTTTTTAAGGATATTTCTGTGATTCTAGTGACATGTTAACAATTTTTCTGCATTATCAACAGGACAAATACTCTTTAAAAATACTCAAAAGGCTCTAGTTGAAGTGACAAGAGTTTTTAAGGATATTTCTGTGATTCTAGTGACATGTTAACAAATTTTCTGTATTATCAACAGGGCAAATACTCTTCAGAACTCGGATTTATAACTTTTTAGTCTTTGAAAATGGTCGCGGTGAGAGCGGGATACGGTTCAGAATATGGAGCCAAAATCACTTAGTACATTTCTATTTGATATTCTCGTCACCACAGCAAACCTTGATAGCTGGAGTGTGTGATCTGTGGCTTCTTTCACCACCACCACAGCCACAGCAAGGCCACGTGACGGGTTTATAGTGTGGCTAGGCTAACTGCAAACGACTGGTGCTTGCATGTCAATACTCCCACCACACCAAGCTAGGGACGTCATGCCGAGGTATTTTCTTTCTTTCTTTTTATGTAAGAGGGGAAAGCTGGCCAAGGAGAAAAAATAAAAAAATAAAAGGCCCACTTAATAGCCAGTCCCCTTGCAGGTTCGAAAGAGTTAGGCAAAAGAAAGGGATAAATGTGTTGAAATCTTATAAACGTGAGGAAAACATCATTGTATCCAGAGAGGTATAACTGATGAGGCTGGACAGACAGACAGACAGACAGACAGACGGACAGACAGATAGTAGCAAGTATATCACAGCTAAGTATAGTTAAACACACACACACACACACACACACACACACACACACACACACACACACACACACACACACACACACACACACCACCACTATCTCCTTCACTACCAGAATAATGTATACCTTATGCAAAGACCTTAAAACTAGGTAGAAATTCTCATTCGTAAGGCAGACATAGAAAGAAAATATGTATATACTTAGACACACAACGTATTACTATATATATATATGTATAAAAAAGGGGTTTAAATCTCTCTCTTAATCAGTAAACTATAAACTAAGGCTTTGGGTTCTGAGGGTGGCGAGGATGACGAAAAATAACACCAATAATAATAATAATAATAATAATAATAATAATAATAATAATAATAATAATAATAACAACATGACAGAGACTAATCCTCCAGGACAGACTCATTTATTAAAGCCTGGTTCTGATAAAGCCTTGTTGCGGATTCTCTCACCAGGGGGGCCAGTGGGACAGACAGACAGACAGGGAGGGAGGGAGGAAGGGTGAACTGTTGGAGTGAGAGTACGAGAGTGATTGTGACTGATTGTAAAGGTACTGGGAGAGGAGGAGTTGTGAGAGGGGTTGTTGTGAAGTGTTAAGTAGTAAAATGAGTAAAAGAAAGACATAGGAGTGAAGTTTATGGAAGTTTAAGTCGTAAAGTAAGTAATAAAGTGAGACAGAAGTGAATTTAATAGAAGTTTAAGTAGTAAAGTAAGTAAAAATAAGACAGGAGTGAGATTTGTAGAAGTGAGAAAGATGAAGAGCTCAGAAGTGAAGGAACGAGACAGTGGAGGGAAGGAGAAGGAAAAATCACACCAGCAAACAGAGATACAAAAATGAAGAGCTAGACAAGAGTGAAGGAATAGGGCAGTGATGAGATGAAGGAACAGGACACAAAGATCAAGAGCTAAGAGTGAAGGAGCGTGACAGTGATGGGTGTGGAAAAATGTATGGATTAAAGACCATGTGGCAGGGACGGGACAGTGTTGAGGTGAAGGAATGGAACAGTGGAGGGGAAAGGAAAAGGAAAAGTCATACCACTAAACAAGGATACAAAGATGAAGAGCTCAGAGTGAAGGAACGGGACAGTGTAGGGGGTTGAGGAACAGCTGGCAGGGACGAGACAGTGTAGAAATTAAGTAATGGGACAGTGTAGGAGTTAAGGATCATATGACAGGGACGGGACAGTGCTGAGATGAAGAAACAGGACATTGTGGGGGTTAAGGAACAGCTGGCAGAAGGTTACCGCTTGAGAGTGGTAAGAATAGAGAATAACCTGGAGTTCTTTCTGGGTGACACTTTCCCGCTGGAGGAGGAGTCTGAATCGCTGGGGTTATGGTGGCGCCTGGAGGAGCTGCCCATCTCTAGCTTACTCAGTTTCCTCCTCATCTGTTCGTCGAGGAGCTGTTGCATGTCCACCTGGGAAGAGGAGAACGTGTGTGAGTGAGTTTTTCAAGGCGTGGATTGGCTAACTGTGACTAACCCCTTCAGTACTGGGACACATTTTTGATCTTGAGATTTGTGTACGATGAGACCATTTTATTGATATTAGGAAGGGTCCATGGAGCTCTGAGGATTAATGGCCAGAGTCTCCACTATTCTAATCCCTTCAGTACAAAGACACTTTTTCATCTTGAGATTTGTGTACGATTAGACTACTTTATCGACATTAGCAAGGGTCTATGGAGGTCAGAAGATTAATGGCCATAGTTTTCATTATTTCAACCCTTCATTACTGGGACACATTTCTGATTTTGAGATTTGTGTATGATGAGACCATTTTATTGACATTACGAAAGGGTGTATGGAGGTCAGAAGATTAATGGCCACAGTCTTCACTATTTAATCCCCCACATGAGCTTTGGAAGCTGTATAAAATCACCGAGTAGTAAGCAGAATGAATATGGAAACCCGTCATGGTACTGAAGGGGTGTTCAGTAGTACAAAGGGAACAAACACTCAATAGAAAAGAGAGAACTGTAAAAAGGGTGTTGATTTCTCTCTCTCTCTCTCTCTCTCTCACCTGCCACTGCTCCAGCTGCTGCGACAGTTCCACCTTCTGCTGAATTGCCTCCATCAGCTGAGAGTTGACCTGCATCACATCAATTCTCGTCCTGGCCAGCTCAATCTCGCAGGCGTTCTTGCGGGCCACGGCGTTGTCCCTCATGTCCCACGCCTGCACCAAGACACGGGGTTAGGACACAAGGACACCAGTGCAATAATCACCAAGGCTCTTCTCTAGTTCTCCTGTTATCTTTCTATCTTTTTCTTTTCTTTATCTTTCTATCTCTACTTTAGTCATTATCTATCTCTCCTCTCATCCCCTACTTCCATCTCTCTCCTCTTCCCTACTCCTTTTATCTCTCTATCATTCTCTTTTCTTCTCTATCTTTCTATCTCTCCTTTCCTACGTCCATCCTTCTCCTTTTCCCTATTACTTCTTTTATCTGTCTATCCTCCTCTTTTCTTCTCTATTTTTCTATCTCTCCTTTCCTTCTTCCATCTCTCTCTCTCCTCTTCCTTACTCTTCCTTTTATCTTTTTTCTTTTCTCTCCTCTCCGACCTCCATCTCTCTCCTCTTCCCTCCTTTTCCTTTTATCTTTCTACCATCCTCTTCTCTTCTCTGTCCCTCTTTTAATTCCATCTCTCTCCTCTTCCCTCCTCTTACATTTTATCTTTCTACCATCCTCTTCTCTTCTCTGTCCCTCTTCTACTTCCATCCCTCTTCCCTCATCCTTCCTCCATTTTTTTCTATCCTCCTCTCTTACACTTCCTTCTCTTCCCCCACACACACACCTTCTTCATGAGCTCGTCCTTAGCTAAGTGTGTGCTCTCCAGGTCCTGCTTGAAGGTGTCCCTCTGCTCCTCCACGGCCTTCAGCTGCGTCTCCATCAGTGTTACCTGGTTGCCAAGCTCTGCCGCCTCGTCAGTCTGACAAAGAGTGAGCTGGTGAGTGGTGAGAGGTAGTGGTGGTGGTGAGAGAAGTTTATTAGAGTTAGATTGGGTTGCTGTAGAGAGAGAGGTCGACTAATGGTTGTGTGGGGGTTGATTAAAGAGTTAGATTGATGTACAGAGAAAGGTAGGAATAGTGAAAAGTTTGACACTGAAAGGAAATACAGGTAGATGAATACAAAGAAGGTTAAAAGAAATCAATGAACAACTCAACAATCAACACTAGACGATAAAAACTCACTAGACACGAAAATAAGCACAATAGAACCCCCCAGCACCTCACCTTCCCCTTCAGTTTGTCCTTAGTGTCGTTCAGCTCAATGTTCAGCTTGTCCACGGCCTCCAGTGCTCGGTGAACTTCCTGCTCCAGCTGGAGTCTGTCCTCGCCCCGACCACAGGAGCCACATTGCCCTGGGCCTCCCGACGCAGCAGGTCCCGGACAAGTCCCTGCACCTCCTTCACCGCCGACGACAGCACCCCGCCCTGCAGAACGCCACACAGTTACAGCTTCGTGGTTTGTGTGGTGTGTGTTGTGTGGTGTGTGTGTGTGTGTGTGTGGTGTGTGATGTGTGTTGTGTGTTGTGTGGTGTGTGTTGTGTGGTATGTGTGTGTGTGGTGTGTGTTACTAATATCTAAGTTAGAATGAAGGAAGTGTTTTTGAAATTTGAGTTCATTATAGCAATTAATTTTTATGTTTTAGAAGTACAGAACTTTTTTTCCTGTCATTCAGTTCATGAGGAAACAAAATTGCACATTCGTAAAACGGGGGATGGGAAGGAGAGGGGATAAATAAAAGGCCAGAATGTTCATGTACTGTACGTAAACACACAAGCTTAAAAAGAATACATGTAAAATATATTGAGATTATTCAGTCAAGTGGTAAAGATTATGAACTAGTAAATATATAAGAGGACCACCAACTCTCTCTCTCTCTCTCTCTCTCTCTCTCTCTGACCTTGAGTTTATCGGGAGTGAGTTCGTCGGAGGAGTTTGTGGAGAGTGAGGTGAGTGAGTTGCGCCGCCTGTGTCTCAGTTGCTCAGTCATCACCCGCAGTTGCCCCACCGCGTCCACCACCTCCTGGCGCAGCTGTGGGGAAAGACGGTCGGATTAGCAGGAGGAGCAGGAGGAGGAGGAGGAAGGAAGGAAGGAAGGAAGGAAGGAAGGAAGATAACTATAAGGAAGAAGGAAGACAAGTAGGAGGAGGAAGGAAGATTAAGAGCAGTAGGAAGGAAGATAAGAAGAAGAAGAAGGAAGGAAGGAGGAGAAGAAATGGGAGAAAGCGAAAGGGAGATAAGAAGCAGGAGAAGGAGAAAGTGAGATAAGTAGGAGGAGGAAGAGAAGAAGAAGTAGAAGAAGGAGGAATAAGGAGCAGTAAACGAGACGAGGAGGAATAGTAGGGAGAGGAGGAAGGGAGATAAGAAGCAGGAAAGAAGACGAGAAGCAGCAGGAGGAGGAATAAAGAACAGGAAAGGAGGAGGAATAGAAGGAAGGAAAGAGAAAAAAGCTGGAAGGAAAGAGGAAGAACAAGAAGAAAGAGGAGGAACAGAGAGAGAGAGAGAGAGAGAGAGAGAGAGAGAGAGAGAGAGAGAGAGAGAGAGAGAGAGAGAGAGAGAGAGAGAGAGAGAGAGTGTCACTAGTACAAATATGCGTGAGTAATGGGTGAAATAACAGTAAGGATAACCAGACCATTAGAGTCACCATTTGAGTCAAGAAGGAGCCAAGCCACTACACACGGAAGCAAGCCTAAGGTAACCAGTGGAATGTTGAAAGTTAGTTAGTCAGTGTGTGTGTGTGTAAGTACTAGTAATATGAGTTTCTTTTTTAATTACTGTCTTGTTTTATCCTTCTTCTTATGGGAACTTGAGAAATGTTACTGTGGGTTTACTTGGCAGGCAACATATTAACTCCTTCAGTACTGGGATATATTTTCATCTTTAGATTTGTATACGATTAGATCATTTTATTGACATTAGGAAGGGTTTATGGAGGTCAGAAGATTAATAGCCACAGTCTTCACTATTTTAACCTCTTCAGTACTGGGACACATTTTTATCTTGAGTTTTATGTACGATTAGACCATTTTATTGACATCAGCAAGGGTCTATGGAGGTCAGAAGATTAATGGCCACAGTGTTCACTATTCTAATCCCCCACATGAGTTTCTGAAGCTGTATCAAATCACGAAATAGTAAGCGGAATGAATATGGAAACGCGTCAAGGTACTGAAAAGGATAAGCTTGTGATCAGTGAGGTATCTGATCCTCCAAAGCTGCTGTGTCTCACTGAAAACACCAACACAGCACGCCACTATGAGGATTTACACAGCACGCACACATAAGAAGGATTTATACAGCAAACCCAAATAAGAAGGATTTATACAGCAAACCCATATGAAAATGATTTATACAATACGCCCACATGAAAAAGGATTTATATAGCAAACCCATATGAGAAGGATTTATACAGTACGCTCACATGAAAAGGACTTATGGAGGGCTTCTTAGTACCAAATGACGCTTGAGAAAAATGATAATGAGTAAGTGTTATAAATGAGTCTATATAGTAATGGTGAAGTGTTAAGTGACTCTAGTACTAGTCTTAAGTGTAGTGTGCTCCTGTGCAACTACTCGGCTACTACAGCAGGTGGTGGTGGTGGTGGTGGGTGGTGGTGGTCACTTACTGAGATGCGGCCCTTAAAAGAAAAACAGAAATGGAAATAATTAGACATCATACAAAACATTTAGAGACATGCTGGCACAAACACACACACACACACACACACACACACACACACACACACACACACACGTACGTACTGTCTGACTAAGGAGAATTTCTAAGCATGAGGCCCAGTGTTAGTATGTGCTGCTGACACACACACACACACACACACACACACACACACACACACACACACAGAGAAAGGACATGATCAAGCAAACAAAAAAACACACAAAGAAAGGAAAAAAATTCAACCCATAAAGAAAAATAATAGAAGAAAAAAAGCTAAAATATATGGAACAGAATTCTTTTATGAAGGAAATTATGTTCAGACGAAAGAGAGAGAGAGAGAGAGAGAGAGAGAGAGAGAGAGAGAGAGAATGGTGGGAGGGGCATAAAGCAACATCGAAGCTCACACACACACACACACACATAGACAAGCAAACACAGAAAGCTTAATTGACACATGCAATGGACTACAACTTCTATACATTAATGGTGCAAAGAGGAGTGCGTGTATGTGTGTATGTGTGTATGTGAGTATAGAGACAGATATACATGTAACTAGAAACCTTCCCTTGAGTGTACGCATAAATTTACTGCGCAGTTTCGTGTGTGTGTGTGTGTGTGTGTGTGTGTGTGAACCAGAAAATCTTTACTATGTGTATAAACTATTGGCTATACACATATTATTAAACTAGTAGGTGCACAAATTCATCTCAAAAGACTAGTATGTGCTTATATGTCCACATTAAGAACCCCCTTATGAATATACCATTGTCTACAAGTTCGTGTGTGTGTGTGTGTGTGTGTGTGAACCGTATTCTCAAACACTGCACATTACCACTACTACTTTCAAAAGGCTCCAATAAAATGAAGTTCCACGTTTTTTTAAGCAAATTGATACTGTACACGGCTCTAGTGACACATTAACAACACTTCAGAATCATTGACAGGACAAAACACCGCTTGAGACACACGGACAGTCAAACATCTTTGTGGCCTTTGAAAACAGTCATGGCGAGAGAGCAAAGCGTTTCTGAATTCAATCGCGTGTGTGTGTTTGGGATCAGTGTGATGGATGGGTCTTTGTGCCTTATTCAGAAATGATTCCCTCTCTCATGGCGACTATTTCTAAGGGCCATAGAGACAATTTGCCGAGTTCTAAAGGTAATTTGTCCCGTTGGTAATGCAGAAACCTTGTTAACATGTCACTAAAATCGCAGAAACACCCCTAACCCCTTCAGTAGTATGACGCATTTTCATATTCATTCTGCTTACAATTTGGTGATTCTATACAGCCTCAGAAATTTATGTAGGGGGATTAAAATAGTGAAGACAGTGGCCATTAGTCTTCTGACCTCCATAGACCCCTCCAAAAGTAAATCAAAACTCTCTAATCGTACAAAAATTTAAAAGGTAAAAAAAAAATACGTCCCAGTACTGAAGGAGCTAAAAATCCGTGTCATTTTAACCCGAACTCTTTGAAAACAGTGAAGGTGCAGCGGGGAAGTGTTTAAGATCGTGTGTCTTCCTCTCACCGTCTTGAGTGTCTCGCCGTCAGAGGAGGGCAGAAGGACAGGATCATCACACTCTATCTCGTCCAGTTCCAGCAGGTCTTCAGGCAGGCTGGGGTGGGAGTGTGGCCGGGATGCTGCGCGGGGGTAAGGGGAAAGGAACGGAGAGGGGTGAGTGATGGGATGGGATGATTTGGGGTGAATAAAGTGAGAGTAGGAGGGACAAAGAGCAGTTGGTGGGGTGAGGGAGGGGTGTTTGGGGGTGATGAGGTGGAGAAAGGAATAGAGAATGGTTGGTGAGGTGGGGAGTGGAGAGGGGTGATTTGGGGGTGAATAAGTGTGGATAGGGGGAGATAAAGAATAGTAGGTGGGGTGGTGAGAGGTGGAGGGGGATGGTTTGGGGTGATAAAGTGGAGGAAGGGGTGGTAGAAGATGGTTGGTGGGTGGGGAGTGGAGAGGGGTGATTTCGGGGTGATTAAGTGGAGAATGGGGAGATAACGAATGATAGGTGAGGTGGTGAAAAGGGGAGGAATTGTTTTGGGGTGAATGAGTGAAGATAAAGAATAGTTTGTGGGGTGGTGGGTGGAGAAGGGGTGGTTTGTTGTGGAATGAGTGGGTTAGTAAGAAAGGAATGATCGAGTGGAGATGGAGTGGGTGAGGAATGATTAGTGGAGAGGAAGAGAGAGGGGATAGGGAGAGGGATAGCTGGAATGGACTGGGTTGGGTTGTGGTACTGAACAGGTTAACCAACAAAGCATTCACAACACTGCACATTTCTATATACTGTACATTCCACATACCAAACAAGACACCAACATCAACATCATCACCATCAATATCAACATCATTACCATCATCACCACACTGAACACATCACCACAACACAAACACCCAGAACTGCCAACTTGAGTCACCACAAGGCGCAAGACAGACCACCAAACAGCGCAAGACAAATCTCTAAATCTTCCCTCTTTACTCCACGACAAAACGCGCAGGTCAACTTTCCCACCCTGAAGTATAAAGAAACAAAAGACTGGCTACTCTGTCCACCATTATTACATCACCACATCACATATTGACAGACATACATACACTCACACCACGACTCAACACCCACCACAGCCTGACACCACCACCACCACCGCCTTGTCCTCCTCAGATACGCAATGCTGGTTACTAATACCTTTCAGAACTCTACTGTATCACATCCAACCCTTTAAGACATAGGATTTGAAACTCTAAGATATTCACTTTCTTATATCCTCTCCTGATCCACTAGTTCCTCCTTTCTCCTCTTCACATGTCTTAAATATCTCAACAATTGCCTCTCTTACCTTCCTCTGCTCACAAACCCATCTATTCTTACACCCAGCAGCACATCATCACCTTCAACACAGCGTCTCCACCTCTCCTGACTCACTGGTTCTTTTCATCTCTCCTCTTATGTCCAAAATATCTCACTCTCTCTTGCCTTCCTTTATTTCTTTATTCCTGCATCCTGGAACACAGCAACACCTTTAAAACACCATCATCTTTCATCTCCATCTCCCTGAACTGACTCACTGGCTCTTCCTCATCTTACTCATCTTCCTTTACTCACTAACTCATCTATTCTTACACGTCAACACCTTTGAAACAGCGGCACTCTTCACCTCCACCTCTCCTGACTCACACCCTCATTCACGTCCCAGCCTGCACCAGTACTCACCCTCCTGGTCACTCATGTCGATCTCGTTCATGAGTGAGGTGTGGCCCATGGATGGCGAGGAGGAGTTGCGACTGATTGCCTCCAGACGGTCAGTGAGGGACAGGTTAGTGTGGCGCAGGTCATCCAGGTCCTTCTGACTGTTACGCAGCTGTAGGGACATATCGTCGTATTTATTTATCTATTTATTTTTTTTTTATGTAGGAGACAGGGCCAGCCAAGAGCGAAAAACTATATATATTAAAAAAGGGTCCACTTGGGTGCTGGTTCACTAAAAAAAAAAAAAAAGCGTTAGCCAAAATTAGCCAAAATATTGAGAAACACTTCCCTCTCTCTCTCAAGGCGACCACTTTCAAAGGCCACAGAGACAATTAGCCGAGTTCTAAAGATAATTTGTCCTGTTGTTACTTAGAAATCTATGTGAAGAAACACCCACTCACATTAAAATTTTGAAAACAACAACAACAACAACTAGAACTATCCACACCCATTCAAACTCCATATAGATCCTACCATTGACCCATCACTCCCCATAGCAACTTTTAAAAACCCATAACCCCTTTAAAAAATAACACCCACACCCATCACTCCCCATGGCAACTTTAAAAACCCATAGCCCCATTAAAGTAACACCCACTGTCCCCCTCCCCTCCCCTTGTCCCTGGGCACCCACCATGGCCTCCTGCTCCCGCGACTGTTTCTCCAGCATCATGATTCTGTCCGAAGACTCATCCAGGTGGGAGCTCAGACCCTCTCGTTCATTTAGCAAGCTGTCGATTCGCCGCTCCAGCTCCATCTTCTTCTCTGACAGCAGCGTGATCTGAGGGAGGCGCAGAAGGTGAAGGTACAGGGTTAGGTTGGGTTAGGTTAGGTTAGGAGGGTGTTATGTGTGTGTATTGTAAAGACTTGCTTATCAGGTTAGCCCCTTCAGTACTGGGACGCATTTTTACTGTGAGCTTTGTGTGTGATTAGACCATTTTATTGACATTAGAAAGGGTCTATGGAGGTCAGAGCGCTAATGGTCACAGTCTTCACTATTTTAATCCCCCACATAAATTTCTGAAGCTGTATAAAATCATCAAATAGTAACCAGAATGAATATGGAAATGTGTCATGGTACTGAAGGGGTTAAGTGGTGAGTTAGTGGTCAGGTTTTTGTTGTTGTTATTACGGAGTGTTTAGTCTCTTCAGTACCAGGACGTGTTCATTATTCTGGTTACTGTTTTGGTGATTTTATACAGCTTCAGAAACCTATGTTGAGATTAAAATAGGCCATTTATCTTCGGACCTCCATAGACCCTTCCTAATGTCAATAAAATCGTCTAATCACAACCAAAAATCAAGGTAAAAATATGACCTAGTATTGAAAGGGTTAAAGAATAGACCGTTTTTGTATGGGTCAGGTAAGGAAAGCTCGTGGGGAAGAATTAAGCTCACTCTACATAACTCGTCTACTACTTCTCAGTCTACAAACATCACTCAACACTCTACCCGCTGATTCACCCTTCATCCTCTCATTCCTTCTCCTTTTCCTAGCTCAGTAATCAAGCCACTCGCCACCTCGCTGACTCACTCTTCATAACTCGTCTACGATCTATAAGCGTCACTCAATTTCCTACTCCCATTCCTTTACCTTTTCCTAGCTGGGTCAGTCAAACCACTCCATCACCACTCACCATCTCACCACTCACCAACACACTCCAAGTTTCGAGACATTTAACCCTTCATTCTTTTTGGCTGAACTCTCCTTCCCTCACTCCCTAAAAAAAAAAAAAAAAAAAAAAAAAAAAAAACTGCTCGGGGACTGGCATGTAAGTGGGCCCTTTATTTAATCATTTTTGTTGCCCTTCGACTTGATTTCTCCCTCTTAGATAAAAAAAAAAAAAAAGAAAAATAATCACTCACCTCCTCGCTTAGAATCTCCAGCGTGGACACTTGCTCACTCATATTAGATTTGCGCAGGTTGAACTGGTCCCGTAGCAGCTGTAGTTGTTGCTCCAGCTGCTGCTCGTGTTTGGAGGACTGGGTAGGGTGAAGGATGGTAAGGAAGGGAAGGGAAGGAAAGGGAAGGGAAGGGAAGGAAAGGGTAAAGAAGGGAAGAGAGGGAAAGAGAAGGGAAAGGAGAGGAGAGAAAAGGAAAGGAAAGGGTAGGGCAGGGTAAGGCAAGGCAGGGCAAGTGAAGGGCAGGGAAGGGAAGAAAAGAGAACATTTACATAAGGTTCAGGTCATACAGTAGTTAATTTGACATGAACTGAGTTGTTACTGAATCCTATTACTAGTTTCAGCTGTCTAACTGACTGCTGTTCGTTCCCTGGATTGCACGATCTTCAAAGACATTACAGCCACTTCCTCAGATTAGCCTAGCATTTGAGTCGTGTCGTGTTGTATTCAAAACTTTCCATAGACAAGTTTCCGTAAATTTGAGAAGAAAGAGTTTACTGTGTTTTAAGAGACGCCGCTTCTGAATCTAAAGAGTTTCGTGTTTTTTAGATCAATATTCTGAAACGCTTCGCTCTCTCCCATCACTGCTTTCCAAAGGCTCCAGTTGAAGATACTCGTGTTTTTAAGAGTATTTTTATGGTTCTGGTGATAGATTGGCGCAAAATTTCTGGTTTATTATAAGCAGAAACTGTCTAAAAAACCCCGCTAGTTGTCTCTGTGGCCTTGGAAAATTGTCGCGGTGAGAGAGCAAAGCGTTTCTGAAGTACGGGCGTTAATGAGAGAGAGAGAGAGAAAAAAAAAATCAATTATAGAGACGGTCTAGTGTAATGTGTAATAGTATTTGTATATCTAATTTATACGTGGACCTTTACAACTTGCACGATTGGAGTAAGGCCGCCGTGGTGCAGTGGAACCATGCGTGCTTTGGGGTCCGAGGGGTATCCAAGCGCACGGGTTCAAATCCTATCCACGGTTCGAGTCTAGGTTGGGCTTCCTCACTCGGGGCAATGGTTTCCTAGCGGGTGGGCTTTGAGATAGGAGTTACCACAAAACGTATCCCCTTTAGCCCAGAAATTCCCGTGAAAAAGCCCACGTGATAGAAATAAAAAAAAAAAAAAAAAAAAAATGTCTAGGCGTCACAGCACCATACACACCCAACAAACACTAATCCAGCAGTCCACACATCAACACAGCAGGAATGAGCCTCAGCACCCTTCCTTCCTTCACGTCCCGCCAGCTACTAACCAAAATAAAAAGGTCCGAGTCACTTCAGATTCGAACCAGAGCGAGATCAAAACAGCAATGCAATATTTCTCGGATAGATGGCGCTGAACGGAAGGTGCTCTTGGTAAACAGGCGAAGTGAAGGATCTTTATATAACTTGAACGGTGCTTTTATGATTCTAGTGACTGTGGATCTATGACATGGACAAACTAGGCTTTATATGCATTAGAAACAATAGTACTGGACTTTATATGCATCAGAGACGGTGGTAATAGAGTTCATATGCATTGTAAACGATGGTACTAGACTTCACTATTAGAAACGGTGGTACTAAGCTTTACATGTCTTAGAAACGATAGTAGTTGCTGATGAGGCTTGGGTATCGAGTCCTGCTGTAGCTGTATTACTAAAACAAGACGCCACAGAGATGAATCGTACAAATTTCATCAGTATTCCTTGCCAAACTCTTCCGCTTTACATCGCTTCATAGATCCTCCTTCAGTATTGAGTTCTGGTCCCTTCACTATCTGCAGGAGGAGGGCGACGAACACAACACAGGGAACTTATTTATTTACACATCTGAGCTACTTACACGGAAAACGTAAAAACACCATTGAAAACCACGGTAACTTCCACTTGAGCCCGTTAAAAAGTGTGACAGACAAGGCGCCGCGCTGAGTTTGAGGCTCCGACAAGATGACGCTACTACTACTACTGCTGTGTGTGTGTGTCGCTGTGCTGAAGTCAACACAGAACTCACTACTGATACCTTGCAGTGTCTTGTGGAGTGTGCAGAAATAGATCAGGGCACTGCATATATGAGAATGAAGAAGCACCTAAGTTTTTCTGTGTGTGTGTGTGTGTGTGTGTGTGTGTGTGTGTGTGTGTGTGTGTGTGTGTGTGTGTGTGTGTGTGTCATGCAGTTTTTTTCTTTTTTTTCCGTCTTTCAAAATCTTCTTACGTAAATATTTGTTGCATATCAGTGTGTGTGTGTGTGTGTGTGTGTGTGTGTGTGTGTGTGTGTGTGTGTGTGTGTGTGTGTGTGTGTGTGTGTGTGTGTGTGCGATGCATTTTTTCTCCTTTTCCGTTTCTCAAATATAATGTACAAGTGTGGCCTATAAACTATTTACTAACAACAAAAAAAAAAACGACTATCTCTCTCTCTCTCTCTCTCTCTCTCTCTCTCTTACATCCTTGAGTTGCGTGGTGAGTCGCTGGTTCTGTTCCGTGAGTTGGTCAATAAGGATGCTTTTCTCTCGATCCGTCTGGCGAAGAGAGTCCCTCTGGTCCTGTAGCTCACTCCTGCAGAGAGAGAGAGAGAGAGAGAGAGAGAGAGAGAGAGAGAGAGAGAGAGAGAGAGAGAGAGAGAGAAAACTGGTTAATCGTGATTCAAGTCTTCCTCGTTTTGTTTGTTTTCTTTTCTTTCTTTTTTTCTTTCTTTCTTTCTATCTCTCCTCCTTTCCTCCTCCTTCTCCTCCTCCTCCTCCTCCTCCTCCTCCTCCTCCTTCTTCTTCTATTTTTCCTTCTTCTCTATATCCCTTCCCGTTCTCCTTTTTTCTTGTGCCTTTCTCCCTCCTTCTTCTTCTTCTTCTTCTCTTCCTCCTCCTCCTCTTGCTGCTCTACATAACCTCCTCTTTTCCTCTTCCTTCTCTTTTTCGTTCATTCTCTTGCAACACTTTTGTTTTTATTTCCTCCTCCTTCTCTTCCTTCTCTTCCTCCTTCTCATCCACTACCACTCCCTTCTCTCCCTCCCTGTCTCTTTAAAATGCATATATTTACCACCACCACCACCACCACCTCCTCCAACTCCTCGTCCTCCTCCTCCTCCTCCTCCTCCTCCTCCTCCTCCTCCACACCTGTACCTGTTCACTACTTCCTGCGGGGAGGCAAAACGCTATCCACCTGTGTCCATTAATTAAGATACCGTTATACAGGTAAGCACACACACACACACACACACACACACTGCTACTACTACTATTTCTACTACTATTACTACTACTACTACTACTACTACTACTACTACTACCAAATTACACACAAATGTCTTTCAGTTTATCTTTCCATCCTTACTTTCTTTCTTTTGTATCATTTCTATCTCACTTTCTCACTTTCTCTCCTAAAGCTTTCACTCAAAATTAACTTGCGTATAACATTTCTTGAATCGATTTTAATTAAGACGAAAATTATAAAACACACACACACACACACACACACACACACACACACACACACACACACACGTACTTGGCATGTTGGAGGTCAATGTTGATTTCTTGCACCTTCACATCAAATTCACTCTCTGCAGACGCCAATTTCCTCCTGAGTCCGTGTTTCTCCTGCTCCAGCACCTGACGGAGGGACACACAAAGGGGAGAGTTAGCATTGCAGTGGCTGGGAGTGGAGGAGTGTTGGAGAGAATTAATTGGTACATAGATAGA
>NC_059263.1:3172500-3175000 GCF_017591435.1 Portunus trituberculatus | reverse complement strand
GAAGGAAGGAAGGAAGAGGAAGTGAATTTTATCGTTTTGTCACGCGGGTTAACTGAATACTCTCTCTCTCTCTCTCTCTCTCTCTCTCTCTCTCGTAAAAGTATCTAACAGTAGTAGTAGTAGTAGTAGTAGTAGTAGTAGTAGTAGTAGTAGTAGTAGTAGTAATAATAATAATAATAATAATAATAATAATAATAATAATAATAATAATAATAATAATAATAACAACCTTTCCTGACCTTAACCTATCCTTTATCTATGAGGAGGAGGAGGAGGAGGAGGAGGAGGAGGAGGAGGAGGAGGAGGAGAGGAGGAGGAGGAGGAGGAGGAGAGGAGGAGAACAAACATGGAAGCAAGAGAGAGAATGAGAGAGAGAGAGAGAGAGAGAGAGAGAGAGAGAGAGAGAGAGAGAGAGAGAGAGAGAGAGAGAGAGAGAGAGAGAGAGAGAGAGAGAGAGAGAGAACACATAAAGGAATGAATGAAAAGAGAGAGGAAGGGAGGAAGGAAGAGAGGAGGAAGAAGGAAGAAAGGAAGAAGGAAGAGAGGAGGAGGAGGAGGAGGAGGAGGAGGAGGAAAAGGAGAAGGAGGAGGAGGAGGAGGAGGAGGAGGAGGAGGAGGAGGAGGAAGGGAGGAGAGGAGGAGACGAGGAAGGAGGGAAGGAAGGAGGAGGAAAACAACTTAATTATCTATATGGAAGGGCGTGGCAGAGAGAGAGAGAGAGAGAGAGAGAGAGAGAGAGAGAGAGAGAGAGAGAGAGAGAGAGAGAGAGAGAGAGAGAGAGAGAGATTACAATACTGCACACAAACAATAGAGAGAGAAAATGAAAGAGACAGGAAGAAGGAAGAGAGAAAGAAAGAGAGAAAATAAGAAAATAGAGAAAGGTGTCGTCTATTGTCTCACATCCTCTCTCTCTCTCTCTCTCTCTCTCTCTCTCTCTCTCTCTCTCTCTCTCTCTCTCTCTCTCTCCGAAGTGGCTTGAAAAATTAAAGCAAATATTGAGAGAGAGAGAGAGAGAGAGAGAGAGAGAGAGAGAGAGAGAGAGAGAGAGAGAGAGAGAGAGATGCGGTTTCACTTAAATACTATTAATTAAAAGATTCCGTAATAAAAAAACCGTTCCAGTCTCTCTCTCTCTCTCTCTCTCTCTCTCTCTCTCTCTCTTGTCTCCGTCTATTATTCCGCTTAAAATATGATGGTGGAGGAAGAGAGAGAGAGAGAGAGAGAGAGAGAGAGAGAGAGAGAGAGAGAGAGAGAGAGAGGGAGAGGGAGAGGAGAGAATTACCGGTTGTCATATGATCCTCTCTCTCTCTCTCTCTCTCTCTGAATAATTTTACTTGGATAAGAGAAGAGGAAAAAAAAAAGAAAGAAAGAGAACGAAGAAGAAGAAGAAGAAGAAGAACAACAACAACAACAACAACAACAATAAACCCACGAATAAAAAAAAAATCAAGAAAAACACGAAATAAAACACACACAAAATAAATAAATAAATAAATAAATAAATAAATAAATAAATAAATAAATAAATCATGCTCCCTTCTTTCATATGTCATAGAAAACGGGAGACCTTGTGTGTGTGTGTGTGTGTGTGTGTGTGTGTGTGTGTGTGTGTGTGTGTGTGTGTGACCTAATATGACCTTACACCCACGCTTGACCCTCCCTGACACCTCCACCCCCAACACCCACGCCCACACCTGCCCTATATACAAAACCTGTTCAGGAGGAGGAGGAGGAGGAGGAGGAGGAGGAGGAGGAGGAGGAGGAGGAGGAGGAGGAGGAGGAGAAGGTGAATAAGATGATAAAAAAGGTAAAACAAGAGGAGGAAAAGGAGAAGAAGAAGAAGGAGAAAAAGAAGAAGAGGAAGAGGAAGAGGAAGAGGAGGAAGAGGAGGAGGAGGAGGAGGAGGAGGAGGAAGAACATCTGCTGAAAATTATGACCGGAAGTGAAATAGGCTCTCTCTCTCTCTCTCTCTCTCTCTCTCTCTCTCTCTCTCTCTCATCCGCATGTATGTATGTATGTATGTATGTATGTAAGCTTGCATAACCTGTACTTCACGGATGCATAAGTACACACACACACACACACACACACACACACACACACACCTTGAGGGCGCTGAGTCATAATGAGGAGGAGGAGGAGGAGGAGGAGGAGGAGGAGGAGGAGGAGGAGGAGGAGGAGGAGGAGGAGGAGGAGGTGGAGGAGCAGGAGGAGGAAACAAAGTTGACCAAATATAAAAGAGAGAGAGAGAGAGAGAGAGAGAGAGAGAGAGAGAGAGAGAGAGATATGGCCTTGCATCACCACACCATCTCCCTTCATCTGTCTCTCTTCTTCTTCTTCTTCTCTCTCTCTCTCTCAGTAAGCCACCACAAACATTCGATCACTCGTTAATCTGCAACAGAGAGAGAGAGAGAGAGAGAGAGAGAGAGAGAGAGAGAGAGAGAGAGAGAGAGAGAGAGAGAGAGAGAGGTAATTATGTCCTTTGTGTGGCGCCTAAAAGGAA
>NC_059263.1:3057500-3140000 GCF_017591435.1 Portunus trituberculatus | reverse complement strand
AAGGGCTGTTTTTCACCATTCATCACATTTGTTCCTTGTGATTCGCTCTGACTACACAATGGAGGCAAATTTTGGGCGTAAGGGCAGTGACAGAGGGCGTGACTGGATGTGGGTAACTGTACAGACAAGGCCTCTCTCTCTCTCTCTCTCTCTCTCTCTCTCTCTGGTGAGTAAACAGGATGTGATTTGACATATCTATTTATTTTCCTTTTTTCCCCTTTTTCCTGTTATTCTGAGGGACATTATTCTCTCTCTCTCTCTCTCTCTCTCTCTCTCTCTCTCTCTCTCTTGAAATGGGAATTCTCCTGTTATTGTTTTTTTTTTAATGTTTTTCATTACTATTACTTCTTTTTTCATCTTTCCTTCGCCCTTCCTCCTCCTCCTCCTCCTCCGCCCCTTCCTTCTCTTCCTCCTCTTCTTCTTCCTCCTGCTTCTCTTTCTTTTATTTTTATTTTTTTCATTTTCGTTATTTCTGTTTCCTCTGTTAACGCCCTGATTGGTGAGTGACTGACCCTTGTGTGTGTGTGTGTGTGTGTGTGTGTGTGTGTGTGTGTGTGTGTGTGTGTAGGTAATTGAGTTTTGTCTTGTCCAGATCGCCAGTTGAAGGTCATTTGAGAGAAAGAACAACAAAGGAGGAGAAGGAGGAGGAGGAGGAGGAGGAGGAGGAGGAGATCTAGTTTCTGGGCTATTGTTTTCTCGTGACAAGAATGGTTATAATTGCTATAGTAGTAGTAGTAGTAGTAGTAGTAGGAGGAGGAGGAGAGCGAGAAATGTTTTAAATGCATTCCCCATCTCTCTTTTTTCTTTGCTATGAACGGGAAGAGGAAGAGGAGGAAGAAAGAGAAGAAGAGGAGGAGGAGGAGGAGGAGGAAGAGGAGGAGGAGGAGGTGGAAGATCTAGTTTCTGGGCTATTGTTTTCTCGTGACAAGAATGGTTATAATTGCTATAGTAGTAGTAGTAGTAGTAGTAGTAGTAGTAGTAGTAGTAGTAGTAGTAGTAGTAGTAGTAGTAGTAGTAGTAAGTTAACCCTTTTATTACCAAACATCCAACCTATACCTGTCGCTTCCCTATCAATCCTACACCTGTCTGTTCTACCTCCACCTGTCCATCTGCTCACCTGTTCACTTGCTTACCTGTCCCTGGCCTTCCCTTAGCAACCCTCACCCACGCACCAACGCACCCACCCACCTGTCCCATCAAGGCAGCTCAGATTACCCTTCTTCACATCACACACCAGGAGAAGGAGGAGGAGGAGGAGGAGGAGGAGGAGGAGGGTTGCGTATTGCGATATTGAAACCTCCTGTTGTTTGTTATATTGGCTTCACACACACACACACACACACACACACACACACACACACACACACACACACACACACATGCACACAAACACACACACCACACATCAAGAGACCAACGGTATTCCAGCCCCATAAAGATACAAATAAGAAGAAATGGACCGCAAGGGGAGGGTCCAGCTGTGTTTTAGTCCCATAGAACCAAAATTAAAATGAAATAAACCACAAACACTCCCAGGAATGCTATCACGCCCATAAAGCTAAACCAAGGGTGATATAATGAAATGACACGATACTGTGACACGATACTGTTTCACGCCACAGAGAGAGGTGCGTGTAATTGAATGGTTTTGATTCACTGTGTTTCTATATGAAGTCTTTGAAGAGAGGGAAAAGATGGAGGTATTTGTTCTATTATTCTTTTGTTTAGCTCTCTCTCTCTCTCTCTCTCTCTCTCTGATCTGCTCGGGGATTTGCATCTAATCTAAGTAGGCCTGTTTGTTTCCTATTTTTTGTTGCTATTTGCCAAATTTCCCTCTCTCACATATAAAGAGAAAAAGACTTAATTTCTTGACTTATCTAACTCATTTATTCACTTCCTATACAGGCTCATCACAACAAGACAGATGATAGATGGAGGATGCGAGAGTTAACCCCTTCAGTGCTGGGACATACTTTTACATTGAGATTAGTGTATGATTAAATGATTCTATTCTACATCAGCAAGGGTCTATGGAGGTCAGAAGATCAATGGGCCACAGTCTTCACTATTTTAACCCCTTCAGTACTGGGACACATTTTTACCTTGAGGTTTGTGTACGATTAGGCCATTTTATTTTACATCAGGAAGGATCTATGGAGGTCAGAAGATTAATGGTCTAGTCTTCACTATTCTAATCCCCAACATGAGTTTCTGAAGCTGTATAAAATCACTAAATAGTCACCAGATTTAAAATGGAGACGTGTACGCTTAGACGATGTTATTCTACATTAGGAAGGGTCTATGGAGGTCAAAAGAAGATTAATGGCTCAGAGTCTTCACTATTCTAATCCCCCACATGAGTTTCTGAAGCTGTATACACTCACCAAATAGTAACCAGAGTGAATATGGAAAAGGGTCATGGTGGTGAAGGGGTTAATGGAAGTGTTTATCAAACCCATTCATTCCTTTCCATCACACTAAGATAAACAATAGGAGAATACAAGAACGTTTAATATAAGATAGATAGATAGATAGGTAGGTAGATAGGTAGGTAGGTAGATAGATAGCTAGATAGATAGATAGATGAATAGATAATATAAGATAGACAATTTCTGGATAGCTCTTATGATCTTTTAGGGAACTGGCAACCAAGTGGGCCTTTTTTTCTTTCCCCCTTTGGCCAGTTTGTTCTGCATAAAAAACTAAAAACAAAGAAAGAATACAAGAGGTTACTGGCGCGCTTACCTCTAACTTGTGGCTGTATTCCTCGGCCAGGCGCTCATTCTGCTGCACCAGGATCTCATTTCTCTCCAGCAGCGCCTTCCCCAGTTCCGCCGCTAGGATCAGGTCTCGCTCCTTCTGCGCCAGCCTGGAGTACACGTCGGCCTCCTCCTCCTCCGCGGCCGCAGCAATCTCCTCGGCGCGACACTCCATCTCGTACACGTAGTCCTCGAGCTCGTACTTGGAGGCCGAGGTGGTGGCGGGGGAGGTAAGACTTGTGGTGTCCATTGGTGAGTCTTCCCCCTTAGTTGCTACAGTAAACTCGCCGCCTTCGCCTCCACCACCGCCGACACGCCTGCTGAAGCTGCTCACTGGCATTACGACGCCCGCCCGCGCCCCCAGCAGGCATTATATTCCCCCCCACGCCCGCCCCTGCACGCCCGCGGCTACCTGTCTGCGGGGCGCGTCTGGAGCGGTCACGTTCTTAGAAATTTTTAAACTCTGGACTTTTCAGTGGTTCTTTTTCAAGTGAGTGACAGCCAGACAGTCAGATAGACAGACAGCCTGACAGCCCACGCCTCCACGCCGCTGTCAGCACCTCCAACAGCTGCGCCACTTCCTGTTTCTGCGTCAGCGGCACAAAGGTACAGTACACACGCACACGCACGCACGCACACACGCAGGCGCTGACGAGGCTGTGAGTGGGTTAGTGTGTGTCTTCGTGTTTCATCATTCGTTTTTTTTACGTGTTTTCTTTTTTTCTTTGATTTTTGTAGTTTTTTCTTGTCTTTTTTATTCTTTTAATTATTTTCCTTATTATCTTCTCTTACGTGTTCAGTCTTCTATTTCTCCTCGACAGACAGACAGACAGACAGACAGACAGACAAAGCTCCCTTCTGCTGCTCTTTATTTCTCCCTCCCTCTCTCTCTATCTCTTTTTTCTTCTCCACGTCACCATATAAATACAGTGCACACACACACACACACACACACACACGCACGCACACGCACACACTACCGATGAGTGCGTTGCGTTACTCACTCACGCAATCGCACGGACTCTGACAAACTCACAGTAAAAAAACACGTGACTTTTAACACACGTAAGAATAACAAACAAACAAACAAACAAAAATAAACACTTCACAAGAGGGAGATTTAAATGCAGAGTCAGTTCTTTTATCTCCTCTCTCTCTCTCTCTCTCTCACTTCCAATTAAAGAGAGGAAAAGAATAAGTCAGAAGAGGAGTGAGGTATGCTAACTCCACTCCGTCACTCCAGTCATCCCACATGCCACTCCATCCCGACCACCACCACCACTGCCTTCCTCACTCCAGCTTACTCACTCGTCACTCAAATCCTTCGCCATGAGGGACACGCTTATGCTGGTGAGCTCCGAGGGTTCCAGTGAGATGCTAGCGTGGTGTGAAGGGTGCGTGAGGGTTTGCGAGGGCGTGGGAGTGGTGTGTGGTGTTTATCTCGTGGTGTGTGGTGCGCGGGGGCGGCGGCGTAGCAGTCACCTAGCCAGAGGTACAAGGAACACTGGTGCGCTGCTGTGTTCCTGCTCTCCGCTCACTGTTCACGACCCTCACCTGTCTGAGTCATCAGTTGCCATGTATCCCCATAATAACAGTGATTTTGGCCTCTCCACACCTTCATTTAACCTCTGCTAGCGTCTATACTCCACCAAAGTGCCAAATGGAAGCAAATGTCGGTATATCTTCGTGGTTTTAGCGTAAGAGTGAGGTTGAGATGGTTTAATAAAGGTAGGCTTCATGACGCAGACTCTTTGGCAGGTGAGGGCTCGCACGCTAGCTATCCGTACAGGTGTGCAAGGCCGCGTGTGACTCACAGTGGACCAAAACGAGGCTACACGACTTCAACGGAGGGACAGTGAGGCGGGAAGAATGGATGGTGTTGATGATGATGAGTCCCAGCATCTTTCGCTATCATTCATCTCCTGGCAGCTCTTTTCATCCCTCACGCATCATCACTACTCCGGTTTTACTCTCCCGAGACCCTCACGTCCTCTCAGCATCTTTCAGCCCCTTCTTTGACTAACACTAAGACTTCACAACCTTCTGCATCTTCTCTCAATCCCTTTTTCATCAGCTACACATCATCTTCAGCCTCTATATCACTCTATCCAGCCCTTTCCAGTCCTCTGAATTCTCTGCCACCTTCCTTCAGCTCTATTTAACCCCTTACCATTTCTATCTCCACTTCCCTTTCATCTATACCTATCTATCTTGCAACTCTAACCCTATAAAGCCCTACAGCCCCTCCAAGGCCCCTAATACACCCCAAATAAGACCCTAAAACCGTATCTTTCCCTCGCTGGTTCTATACACGCTTCCAGACATTCACTTGTTTCTCTGCAAAGCGTCAAATTTTTGCTCTTATGGGGGGGACTTATTATTACTCAGGGTTCCGTTTTCTCTCAGGAGTGACTAAAGGAAAGGAAAACGCTGCTCTGCCTTCGCTCTATCACTGCCACTGCTGCCACCAGATAGAGACAGATATGGTAGCTGCCCCCTGTCCCGTCCCGTATCGTCCCGTTCTCTCCCTTGATAATTTGTGTGGGAATGAGCAGTAGGTATACAGACACGTGTGATAATAATAATAGTTGAGTCAGTGCATAGAAAGGTGGATAGATGGATGGATAGGTGAATGAAAGGAAAAATTAATAGTAGCAGTAGTAGTGGTATTGGTGGTGGTGGTGGTGGTGACAGGAACAAAGAAAAAGACGAATAAGAATGAGAGAAGATAGATAATAACAAAAATAAATGATAATGAGGATGAGAGAAAGAGAAAAGAAGAGGAAGAAGAAGAAGAAGAAGAAAAGAAGGAAAGAAAAACAAGCTGATTACTCTTCAAATTCAAAAACAGGAGGAGGAGGAGGAGGAGGAGGAGGAGGAGGAGGAGGAGGAGAAAGAGGAGGGCTGTTTTTCCAATCTTATCTCAAACACTTTAAACGGTAAGTATATGTATCTGTCCACTCCCCCCCCCCGGTCCTCTCCTTCCCCAAAATCGCCCCCTCCACACGGCCCTCCCCCCCTGCCTCTCAAATCACTCACATTAACTCACCAGTACTCCTCTCCACGCCACTGCACGCACACACCCAACCACGCACGTAATTTACCAACGCACACACACACACACACACACACACACACACACACACACGAGTTCTCAAAATTGTGTTTCTTGAATGTGTTTGAGAAAAGTTTCGTGTTTATAAGTGATTTGAAGTGATGTGATGTGAAGATACTCGATTGATAGGATGAGGTGAAGAGGAGAGGAAGGCAAAGAAGGAAGGAAAAGAAAGGAAGGAAGGGAGGGAGGAAGGAAGGAAGGGAGGAAGGAAGATTGGAAGGAAGGAAGGTTGGAAGGAAGAAAAGAAGGATGAGGAGAAGGAAGGAGGATTAAAAGAGAAGAAAGTGTGGTGTTTTTTTTTTGGGGGGGGTGAGATGAAAAGGAAAGAAATGAAGGAAGGAAGGAAGGAAGAGAGGAACTGAAATGAAGGAGGAAAAGAAGGAAGGAAGGAAGGAAAAGAGAAAAATATGTGGTGTTTATAGGAATGAGATGAAAAGGAAAAGATGGAAGGAATTGAAGGAAGGAAGGAAGGAAAGAACTGAACTGAAAGAGAGAAAGAAAGAAAGAAAGAAAGAAAGAAAGAAAGAAGGAAAGAAGGAGGATTAAAAGAGAAAAAATCAGTATGGTGTGTTTCTTTCTTTTGAGATGAAAAGGAAAGAAAAGGAATTAAGGAACTAACTGAAAGAAGGAAGGAAAGAAGGAAGGAAGGAAGGAAATAATAAAGGAGGGAAGGAAGGAAAGAAGGAAGGAAGAAGAATTAAAAGACGAAAAAAAATGTGTGTTTTCTTTTGTGTGTGTTTAGAAATGTTTGTTTTATTTTTTGTTTGTGAGAGAGAGAGAGAGAGAGAGAGAGAGAGAGAGAGAGAGAGAGAGAGAGAGAGAGAGAGATGAAATAGTAATGAAAGAAAAGAAAACACAAACTAATCTACAATATTTCAGGAAGGAAGAGAGAGAGAGAGAGAGAGAGAGGAAACAAAAACAAGAAAATAGAGGCGATAAAAAAAAAGAGAAAGAGAAAAAGAAACAAAAAAAACTAAACAGACTAGAAAAATAAACAGAAAAAAGAAAGAAAAGAAAAGAAAAGAAAGAAAAACGAACATAAGAAATAAACAGGACCAAGAAATAAATCAAGAAAAGAAGAAAGAAACTAAGAAAAACCACCACCACCACCACCACCACCACCACCACCACACCTTCAGGATGGGGCGGGGCACTGGGCAGGTGTCGTGGGGGGAACAGACGGAGCTTCTTCAGTACCTCCTCTACATCTTCAACACTGTCTTCTTCGTGAGTATACTGACGGAGAGAGAGAGAGAGAGAGAGAGAGAGAGAGAGAGAGAGAGAGAGAGAGAGAGTGAATGTGTCGAGGAGCGAAGACAAAGAAAACGGGCAATGAGGTTACACGCTTGCATAACCAAAGACAAACAACAACAATGATGATAATAATAATAATAATAATAATAATAATAATAATAATAATAATAACAATGACAAAACGCGTATTAGTCTTACAGCAAACGATTCATTGATTTAACGAAAAGAAATTGCGATAGACAGTTTAGATAGTGGCGCAACGAGAGAGAGAGAGAGAGAGAGAGAGAGAGAGAGAGAGAGAGAGAGTAATGTTAAGTAAAGGATGTTGAGTCAAAGTTAGCTAAGGTGACATCCGGGTCGTGTGTGTGTGTGTGTGTGTGTGTGTGTGTGTGTGTGTGTGTGTTGAGGACCCCGCGTCCTGACCAGATAAGATAAATACTGATACCTTCATTACCCACTACATCCTCCTCTCTCTCTCTCTCTCTCTCTCTCTCTCTCTCTCTCTCTCTCTCTCTGGTTCCTACCTCAAGTTTCTATTTTCTTGTTTTATCTTCTTTTTCTTCTTTTTCTTTTCCCATTCTTGTTTCCTTCTTCGTTCTTCATTCTCCTTCTTCTTCTTCTTCTCCTTCTTCTTCTTCTTCTTCTTCTTCTTTGTCTTCTTCTTCTTCTTAACTCTATCAAGCGTAATCTTCTAATTACATTTTGCTTTTCCTTCTACTTTGCCTCCTTCAATGCCAACCACACTTCTCCTCCTCCTCCTCCTCCTCCTCCTCCTCCCCCTTCCTCTTCTTATACTCTTCCTCTGCCATCACGACCCTTTCTTATTCCTCTTTATCTTCTCATCTTGTGTATACTTTCCTCCTCTTCCTCCTCCTCCTCCATCCTCCTACTACTTTTTCTTTCAATACGCTTTTGTCTCATCTCCTCCTCCTCCTCCTCCTCCTCCTCCTCCTCCTCCTGCGTCTTCCACTTCCTCCACCACCCACCACTACTTTCTCCTAGTCCCACTAATGAGACTTAATGGCGCAGGTAACTTTCTTTCGTGAAGTTCAAAAGGTGTGTCAGTCTCAAGTGTGGCTGTGCGTAATTAGAGTAAGCTTTGATATCTCGCGAGGCTTCAGGTACGAGGTAACTTAGTAGTAGTGGTGGTGGTGGTGGTGGTGGTGGTGGTAGCAATGGAAGGAAGTCAAGGGCGTTTATCTACTTATCTGTGTTACCTCAATGCCTCAGATTAGTTTACTGAATAGGAGACAGATAAAATGTAGGGTGGAAGGGGGGGAGAAGGATTAGTGACTGTGTGTGTGTGTGTGTGTGTGTGAAGGAGCGTTATGTATAGGGTAGCCATTTCCCTCTCCCACACACACACACACACACACTCACAGACACACAAGAGGGCCATGGATGTACAGTAGGTATGCGAGGCAGGTGTGGGAAGATACGTTAACTGATAATACTGACAAAACGATGCGTCACTACAAGAACATGTCATTGGGCACTATCTCTCTGTTAATGATGGTGGTGGTGGTGGTGGTGGTGGTGGTGGTGAAAACATGACTACTACTACCACTACTACTACTGCTACTAATAATGTTACGCCTCAGTTTCAGTTTGTGTGGATAAAAAAGAGTATATTTATCATTACTTTTCTTATCTAACCACCCGTAACACACACACACACACACACACACACACACACACACACACACACACACACACACACACACACTTAACAATAAAACAATAACAACAAAACTTCCCCAATAAAAACCTTCACCTCACCAGCAGAAGGCGCCGACGGAGGGAATGAAGGCGACGCAGACGGAGACGCAGAAGAAGACGAAAAGATCCACAAAGGCACCGTAAACACCAGTAAACACCACTTCTCTTTCCCCCAACAGTGCGCAGGGGCTCTCGTTTTCTCGGTAGCGATGTGGATTCGATTCGACAAAGACATGGGGGATTTTGTGGAAGCTGTCGGCATATTCCACTACTGGGCGGGGACAACTGTCGTGATGGTCGGCGCTTCTCTTGTCATGCTCAATGCCTTCATCGCCTGCTGCGGGGTGTACTCCGGCAGCAAGTGTATGGTGGTGACTGTACGTGGAGTTGATTGTATGTTTTTTCTATCCATATTTCATCTCTCTGTCTCTCTTCCAGGTTCCAGCAGCGAATGGGCAGTGTTTGGTGATCTGCTGCGTCTTTGTGTCTTTGCGTCTCGTCTCAGTTTGCTTTGGGAGGTTCACTATAGATATTGGTCTGGTTTTCAAGGGTTTTTGTGATTCCAGTGGTGGTTTAATGGGTGTTCAGCGTCACTAAAGGCAGAACCACTCTTGAGAACTGGACCTTTCATCTCAGTGGCCTTTGAAAGCAAGCTGGCGTGGGAGCAAAGCATTTCAAAACACAATAATCCGTCCTTTCATGTCAGCAAACCCGACTCACACGCATCATTCATCACTCCTCTCCTTTCTCCCTGTCTTTTCCCGCCCTTTTTCCCGCCGCGGCACTGGTTGTATGTACCCAGTGCGCAGGGGCGGCTGTGTTTGCCATGTGCCTGTGGATTCGCTTCGACAAGGATATGGATGAGTATGTAAACAGTCTGGGTTTATTCTTCTACTGGAACTCTACAAATGTTGTCATGGTTGCCTCGACTCTGGTGATGGTCAACTGTTTCCTCGGGTGTTGTGGCAGTTACTTCTCCAGTCGCCCTGCCATCATTGTTGTGAGTAGTGGTGGTGGTGGTGGTGGTGGTGGTGGTAGTGGTAGTGGTGGTGGTAGAGGTGGTTTTAAGGTACTGGTGGTGGTTGTGGTTGTATTAGTAGCAGATGTTGTGGTTTCTTTTGTCTCTCTTTGTCTCTTTCTGTCTGTCTCTCTCTCTCTCTCTCTCTCTCTCTCTCTCTCTCTCTCTCTCTCTCTCTCTCTCTCTCTTCGTGGTTGTTTTAGTGGTTTTAAGAGTACTTTTTTTCTTTCTTTCTTTCTTTCTTCTTCTTCTTCTTCTTCTTCTTCTTCTTCTTCTTCTTCTTCTTCTTGTATTCTTGTTTTTTTCTTTTATTAGAACAATTTAATTTCTGTATTAGTATTGGTAGAGTAGTCTTTCCTTTTCTTCTTCTTCCTTCTTCTTCTTCTTCGTCTTCTTTTTCTTCTTCTTCTTCTTCTTTTTTATTTCTTCATTGGAGTAATCAAATTCATGAACATCAGTCTTAATTTTCTTCCTTTTCTTTCGTCTTCCTCCTCCTCCTCCTCCTCCTCCTCCTCCTCCTCCTCCTCCTCCTCCTTCTATGACCACCTCTATTACTACACTCCAATTTCCTTTCACGTGTCTCTAGTTGACTTGCTACACAACATTATCGAGTTAGTTTGGTGGTTTGCAGATGTCAGCTTCCCCCCCCCCCACCTCTTACCTCGCTCTCTCTATCCAAAGTAGCAGGTGTGTGTTGTAGGTACAGAGAGGCGAGTCATTGATGTAGCAGTAGTAGTAGTAGTAGTAGTTGTTGTTGTTGTTGTTGTTGTTGTTGTTGTAGTTATTAATTGGTTTTAGTACGCTAAATACGAGAAAAAACCATGATTTTACTCTCTTTCCTTATCCACACACACACACACACACACACACACACACACACACAGTAAAAGTACATAGACTACACGTGTAAATATAGACTTTAACACCTCTCTCTCTCTCTCTCTCTCTCTCTCTCTCTCTCTCTCTCTCTGTGTCTCTTTGCCCTCCTTGCCCTCCTAAACACACACACACACACACACACACACACACACACACGCCCTCGGTCACTGCAAGACAAGGCGTAATATATCAACTGACATATGCAGAACAATTGCAAGAAGTCCCGCCTCCATCCCTCCCCCCCACCGTCACCAGTAAACTATTCCATATACAAAGAGAAAGGAAGAAGAAAAAAAGAAGGAAAAAAAATGAGTCCGCGTGTTTTCCGAAGCGAAGGAAGTGACGTAATGTTTTCTGAGGTACGATAGTTTGTTTTTTTAGGTACGATAGTTTTTTTTTTTTTTTTTTTTTTGAGGTACGATAGTTTGTTTTTTTGAGGTACGATAGTTTGTTTTTTGAGGTACGATAGTTTGTTTTTTGAGGTACGATAGTTTGTTTTTTGAGGTACGATAGTTTTTTTTTTTTTGAGGTACGATAATTAGTTTTTGAGGTACGATAGTTTGTTTTTTGAGGTACGATGATTAGTTTTTGAGGTACGATAGTTAGAAAGGGAAACAAAAAACGGAAGTAGATTCTAGAAGGGAAGGAAATTCTAATGGAGAGAGAGAGAAAAAAAAAATAGGACGGATGAGAATAAAAGAAAGGGAGGAAAGAAAGAAAGAGCATTAAGAGAGATTACGAACTCTTAAAATTGGCGGTGTCTCTCTCTCTCTCTCTCTCTCTCTCTCTCTCTCTCTCTCTCTCTCTCTCTCCCATACATAATGACTGTGGTCTGACTAATATCACGTGACGCAAGAACAGAAGAGACGAGAGAGGAAAGAGAAAGAAAGGAAGAGGAAGAGAAGAGGAGGAGGAAGAAACGAGAGGGAAAAAAAGTGCAGAGAGAGAGAGAGAGAGAGAGAGAGAGAGAGAGAGAGAGAGAGAGAGAGAGAGAGAGAGAGAGAGACCTTTGACCTGGTGGAAACTGGAACCCTCAAACTGCAGCTCCAGCCACTTCCCGGAAATTAATGAAGACGGATGATGAAAAACAAGAGAGGGGAAAGTGGGAAGAAGAGTAAAGAAAATGGGTAAATGATGTTGTCTCGTTTTCTTTCTCTCTCTCTCTCTCTCTCTCTCTCTCTCTCTCTCTCTCTCTCTTTCTTTTTTTTCCTTTTCTTCCTTCCTTTTTCTTCTTCCTAAAAGTAGATTTTTTTCGTTTTTCTCTTTCTTTTCTTTCTTTTTCTCGTTTTTCTTATTTCTTATTTCTTTTTTCTCTTTTTTTCATTTTTCCTTCCTTCTTTCTTTTTCTTCTCTTCGTAAAATATTGCAAAGTTGATTTTTTCGTGTTTTTACATAACTTAATTAATTTCGCAGTTCAATCTCTCTCTCCTTTTCTTTTTTTTTTTTTTTTTTAATCATATTCATTTTAACACTTTCAATCATCCTTCACTCCTTATCATTCAAGTTTTAACCCATTCCTAAGTTCTTTTTATTATTTATTTACGTGACTTAATTAATCTCGCAGTTTAATCTCTCTCTCTCTTTCTCTTTCTTTTATTATATTCATTTTAACACTTTCAATCATCCTACACTCATTATCATTCCAAAATTTTAACACACCTGCAAGTTTTTTTTTTTTTCGTTATATCATACGTATCTCAATAAATCTTGTAGTTTAATCTATCTTCCTTATCATATTAATTTATTCCAACACTTTCAATCATCCTACACTCTCTTTTAACCCATTCCTAAGTTTTTTTTTCTTTTTAATTAACTTTTATGCGCCTTGATTAATCTTGCAGGAACACACACTAATAATTTTGTTGATGACGGAAGAGTAAGGTGAGTGGTTAATTATGGTGCCAGTAGTAAGTAGATTGCAGTAACTTCAATAGATCCTTTGTTTTGATTGGGTAGAATAGTAAAGTAGAACAAATAATTATGGTAGAGACTAACCCCTTCAGTACTAGGACACATTTTTATCTAAAGATTGATGTAGCATTAGACCATTTTATTGACATTAGGAAGGGTCTATGGAGGTCAGAAGATTAATGGCCACAGTCTTCACCATTTTAATCCTCACATAAGTTTCTGAAGCTGTATAAAATCAAATAGTAAGCAGAATGAATATGGAAACACGTCATGCTACTGAAGATATTAAGCTTTGAGTGAGTTTAATGTACGATTAGACCCTTTTATTGACATTAGGAAGGGTCTATGGAGGTCAGAAGATTAATGGCCACAGTCTTCACTACTTTCATTCCCCATGTGAGTTTCTGAAGCTGTACAAAATCACCAAACAGTAAGTAGAATGAACATGAAAATGTGTCCTGGTACTGAAGGGGTTGAGTAGATTTGAATATTGTACTTAGATTAACAGTATTGGTTGTAATTGGACTTAAATAATTGTTAAGTAGAATGATTAAGTAGACTGACTGAGTAGTGAGTGTAGTGATTGGCAGTAAGTAGTGATTTGTTAAGTAAGGCTTGTAGTAACAGTAGTGATGGTAGTGATTAACAATAGTCGTAATAGTAGTGGTGGTGGTGGTGGTATATAGTTAAAGTAGAGGTAATAGTAATAATAATAATAATAATAATAATAATAATAACATGCATTAAAATCAAACTACAATATAACTACACTAAAACTTGAACATAAAACTAATCCTAACTTTTATTTCTTCCCTCCATCCTTCCCATCTTTCCTCCAACACACCTATTCTTTTCTCCAACACCTCAATCTTCTCTCCAACACGTCCACTCTTCTCTCCGACACGTGCAAACACCCTCCCTTCTTTTCCTTCATCATTCATTTACCCTGTGATTTCGTATTCTTTCATTATCTATCCTTCTATCTGACTGTCCTTGCTAAAACCATCAATTTATCCATCTACACCATTTCTTACACCACAAAACACTCACCTTTCTCTCTTTTCATCTTCTTTCATCGTTTATCTATCCTCTAATTTCCCATTCTCTCATTATCTATCCTTCTATCCAACTGTCCATACAAAAACTATCAATTTATCCACTTACACCTTCCTTTAACCCACAAAACATCCACCTTCTCCTCCTCCTCCTCTTGTGCCTCCTCCTACACGCCCCGCAGTACATGATCTTCACAGTGATCACCTTTATTATGCTGCTGGGAGGATCTGCCTACACGCTGGACAACGGTATGGAGGACTCGAAGGCGTACCCATTCATTCAGGAGCAGATGAGGCAGCTGATCCACCAATACCAGTGGGACGTGGCTGCCAGGCGCTCTGTTGATATTGTGCAGGAATATGTGAGTAAAGGAGGGTGTGTATGTGTGTGCGTGTGTCTGTGAGGAATTATGTGTGAGTGAGTGAGTGAGTGAGTGAGTGGTTTGCTGATTGTTTGTGTGAGTGGGTGAGTGAGTGAGTGAGTGACTGACTGATAAGTGAAAGCATCGCAAAATAAGGGAATAAGTGCAGAGAGAGAGAGAGAGAGAGAGAGAGAGAGACAGAGAGAGAGACAGATTACATTTCAGTGACCCACATCCCTCATCTTCCCTTACCACCACCACTACCACCACCACCACCACCACCACCACCACCACCACCACACCTTTCCAATGGCGAGTGTTTGCACCTGCCTCTTCACTCACGCACGTGTTACACCTTGGCTGGAGTCTCATCACGTCCATCTATCTCTCACCTGGCTCTCTTTGACACAGGTGGGCTGCTGCGGTGGTTATTCGGCCAGCGACTACACGGATATACACCTGCCCGTGCCCAACACCTGCCGTGACCAGGTGAGTCAACACCATCAACATCATTAGCACCATCAGCACCTCATCCATCTTTCCCGCTGCTTCTCTCGTTGACTTTCTCTCGCATCTCTCTCTCTCTCTCTCTCTCTCTCTCTCTCTGTTCTTTTCTTCTTACTAACCTAGCTTGTTTCTTTATTCTTTTTTTCTTTCTCTCTTTCCTCCTCTCTTTCGTCTCTTTATTCCGTCTTCACTGCTTTCTAATAACATTTTGATTATATTTCTTAGTGCTTATCTTCTCTTCTTGTATTTCTTTTCCTTCTTGCATTTCTCTTATTAATATCTTGCTAATTTAGTCTTTTCTCTTCCTCTTCACTTTATTTTATTTTATTATTTTATTTTTTTTCCTTGTCATCTTTGTTTCATTTCCTCCACTTTGCTTTCATGATCGTGAGTAATCGTGACAGGAACCCTTGACAATCTACGGTCGTTGCTGTGGAAGATGTTAACTCGAGCGGCTAACCTTACTGGGAATACACTATCACACTGGGAATAAGAGTGTATGAAGAAGTCGTTGCTGTGTGTCGTGGAGTCTATATAAGGCCCATATTTTGAAAGACTTCCGCGCTGCATCACCTTCACTATTTTTCAAAGGACTCTAGTTGAAGTGATGTGGGTTTTTAAAGATGTTTCTGTGACTCTAGTGACATGTTAACGAGTTTTCTGCATTATCAACACTACAAATACTCTTTAAAAATACTGAAAAGGCTCTAGTTGAAGTGACACGGGTTTTTAAGTGTGTTTCTCTAATTTTAGTGACATGTTAACAAGTTTTCTGCATTATCAACAAGACAAATACTCTTTAGAACTCGGCTAACCTGTGGTCTTTCAAAATGGTCGCAGTGAGAGAGGGAAGCGTTTCTGGATATGGCGCTAGGTGTGTGCGGGGTGGCAGTGACCTGCGCTACTCGGAAACGTCACGGAAGCTCACGACTGTCAACTTCCGGCGGGTTGTTTACAGCAGAGCGAGGCGGAGACGTCGCTCGCTGATGATACGGCAAATGACAAGGCGAATGACACTCACGTATTGCCGATATCACAGACGTCTCGTGAATTGAAAGGAGACGATTAACCCCTTCAGTACCATGACGCGTTTCCATATTCACTCTGCTTACTGTTTGGTGATTTTGTACAGATTCAGAAACTTATGTGGGGGATTAAAATAGTGAGGATTGTGGCCATTAATCTTCTGACCTCCATAGACCTTTTCTGATGTCAATAAAATCATTAAAATGGTATAATCGTACACAAATCTTACGGTAGAAATGTGTCCCAATATTGAAGGAATTAATGAATAGATGGATAAGGCGTTTATGTAACTTTAAAAAAATTGTATGAGCGAGGATAAATGACTAACTTTTTTAAAAAGGAAAGAGAACAGTGAAATGAAAATGTTGAGTCCACTTCGTATATTATCGCACAAACCGTATTGAGAAACGCCTTCCCCTCCCACCACGGCAATTTTCCAAGGCCACAGAGAGCCGGATTTCAAGACAATTTCTCCTTTTAACCCCTTCAGTATCATGACGCGTTTTCATATTCATTCTGGTTACTATTTGGTGATTTTATACAGCTTCAGAAACATATGCTGGGATTAGAGTAGTGAAGACTGACCATTATTCTTTTAACCTCCACAGACCCTCCCTAACGTAAATAAAATGGTCTAATCACACCCAAAAAGATCCCAAAAAAACAAGGTAAAATGGGTCTCAATATTGGAGGGTTAATAAACTAGAAATCTTGCCAATCTATCACCAGAACCATAAAAATATTCTTAAAAAAACGAGTATTATCAACTGGACCCTGTGGAGAGCAGTGATGGGGAGAGATCAAAGCGTTTCAGGATACGGGCGATTGCAGAGTCTGGCGAGAAATCTGAAAGTCCCGTGTGATGTAACCAGCGTGAATTATCCGGTACGTGCTGGCTGTTGCTGGTACTGGAGGCTGCTGCTGTGACATTAACATTTTATTACATGATTCAACCTTTATCCAGTCAAGTCGCCCGAGCTCTGCCGTGTCTGCCTCGCTCAAACACTTGTCGTTACTTCATAGTGATGCGTGGTTGACGAGACTCCGTGTCTTTGTTGGTGTTGTTTGTTTTTCCATTTTAACCATTCTTTATCAATTAGTTAACTTACCCGTTCCTTTTCCACCTATTCATCAGTCAAGCAGTTTCTCCTTCATTAATCTATCTATCTTTCTATCGTTTCTATCCTTCTAGTCATCAGTCAATCCATTAATTTTTCATCAAGCCATTAAACAGTCAGTCAACGCAGTCACTCCCTCCACCTTCTCTCTTTTGTTTCTCTCTCACATTCCTTCCCTCTACATCTCTCTCCTTTCCTTTCTCTCCTCTCTTTATGTCTATCTCCCCTCTACACATCCCTTCTACCTCCTTTTCGCTGTCCCTCCTTATTCTTTCCTCTTCCTTCTCTCATACATCTCCACCTCTCTCTCTCTCTCTCCTTATTTTTTTCCTCCCTCTTCTCTTTCACATACCCTCCACCTCTCTCTCTCCCTGCAGGTGACCGGTAACCAGTACGGAGACTCCTGCGCTGAGATCTTTGGCCAATACCTGGAAGTGCGCACTGGTTGGCTGGCTGGTCTCTCCCTGTCCCTCTGTTTCTTCCAGGTATGTCCCCAACCCGCCATCTTATTATTCTTCAGTTTGTTAGTGTGTCAAATTAAGTTACAGGTGGTTCAAAGTATATTATTATTATTATTTTCTCTTTTTCATTAACTTCTTCAGCTTATCGTTTAGTGATTTCATACAGCTTGAGAAACTTAAGTCGGGGCTCAGAATAGTGAAGGCTCTGGTCATTAGTCTTCTCACCTCCATAAACCTTTCCTAATGTCAATAAAATGGTCTAATCATACCGATAACTCAAGGTAGAAATGCGTCCCAGTACTGAAGGGCTTAACTAGTAATCCTCTTTTCCCTCATAACTTTTCTCTAATCTCCTTTAATATGTCACTTCCTAATGTCATCTCAATTATACTGTGTAATATTCCCACCAGTTACCAATGTAGAAATCTTGTTAATCTGGCTCTAGAACTATAGATACACCCTTGAAACCTGCGTCATTCCAACTAGACTTTAGAAGGGCAAGAAAAAGGTGTGGAGCGTAAACTATCGGAATAAAGTGCTATATACGTTTTTGCAGTGCTTCGCCATGATGATCTCCGTGTGTATGTACATGGCCTTCAGGGAGAGAGAAGAAGAAAGGCGCATGTAGTCTGCTGTAGTATGTCTCCCTCAAGCTTACGTCTCTACCCTCACCAGTCGCCATATCCCTTCACCCGACATACCACAAGACACTAGCTCCCACTCCCCCAGCACTCCCTGCACGTGTCAGCTGCAGTGATAGTTATGATACGCTGTCGCCACGTCCTCATGTTTTGGTACGAATAAAATAGTGGAATAGAATGGTACAGAATTTATCTAGTACAAAAATATGACGCGTGTATCTAAAACTGTTTAATATACTAGATATGAGACTAATTTCTGTGGGAAGTACGTAAGTTGCTTAACGAAAAAGATGATAGATATAAGATAAGATAAGTAAATAGTGAAATAATAGATAAGTGATTTGTGTAGTTATGTCTGTTCAATGATTCACACTAACTAAATCATGTTTGTAGTACCTGGGATGGGCTCAGAATTAAGAGTAGTTCTTGATACTACCATGGCACCCTTCTTCTCTTCCTCTCTCTCTTTGTGCCTGCCAGTGTTCCTCTCTCTGGTGTCTGAATGTGTGGATAGTTTCGTGGTTAAAGGAATTCCAGCTGAAACAATAAAAAGGTTAGATTTGTTACCTAGTTCTCTTTGTCAATTCCAGCTGAACCAATGAAAAAAAGGTTATTCTAGATTTGTTAGCTCTTTTGTGAATTCCAGCTGAAGAAATAAAAAGTGTACATTTGTTACTTCTTTTGCCTATTCCGACTGAGGCAATAAAAAGGGTAGATTTGTTAGTTATTTTGTCTTTTCCAGCTGAAGCAATAAAAAAGTGTTAGATTTATTAGATGTGTTGTCTATGTGAATGGTACTGGTAAGACTTTAAAGTAATTATTTAATTAACTCCTCTGAACTTTTTGAAGTACCATTGGATTGAAACATTGTACAACAGTCAACATTTGGTCAGTGTTAAGTGTGATGTGTGAGTCAGTGATTAGTCACTATATGGGCAACACTACAAGTTTACTATGTATTTCTTAAGAGTGTGGGAACAGGAACACTTTTTATATGTTTATATTTTGAAAGTTCCCAAACAAATTAATAAACCATTAAGTTTTGCAAGTGTGTTACTCAAAAGTGTATCCTCTTGTCACACTTCCCTCTGCAGTGTTAGGGAAGCCCTGAGAGGATCACCTGAAGGCACAAGATGAACCTTCAGGTGGGATGTACTGGCCAGGCACTGAACCCCTGGCACTGAGGCACAGCAGGGCACCTCAGACATCAGGGCCAAATGAATGTCAGGTCTCTAAGTTATCATTGGTGCTTCATGCCTCCAGTCACCACTCTGACTCATGATGGACACCAGGTGATGACAATGGTGGTGGTGATGATGAAGATAACAAAGGAAGAAAACCAACATAAACACAACCAATTTAAGGAATACACATACCATAAAAAAAAAAAAAAAAAAAAAGTAAATTTAACCAAACATTTTAGAAATTGGATTTAATTATACAGAATATTTTGTCAGTAACAATTTAATATCAATTTGGTCAGAAGATTGTTCTAATTTAGACGTCTACAGTTAAGTGGACAATGTACTGAATTACCACAGAGGTTAGGGAGACCTCCTGTTGGTTGTGACGCGGTTATACAGTGGCTAGTAACACTGACGGGGGGCAGGGGGTTGGGGAGGTGAGTGCTGGGGTGGGTGGGAGCTGCCTGGCTGGTGGTGGAGGTGGAGGTGGAGGTGGTGGTGGTGGTGGTGGTGGAGGAGGTGGTGGAGGTGGAGGTGGAGGTGGTGGTGGTGAAGGGGTGTGGCTGAGGGAGGAGGTGCATCTACTACTATAAAAATACAAAAAACACATCCATCCACACACTCACTTTCTCAGCGTCAAGCGAGTACAAACAGCGAGTACAGTGTAGATCTACCTAGCGACTCAAACAGGTCTTGGTTCACAACGCTTGGTCTGCCACCCACCAGTCTGCAAGTACTAAAGCTTGTGTGGCACTGATGGAAGGCTGGATGGGGCAACACACAACTGCCTCCTGCTACTGCTACTGGACCAAACTGACTGACTGACTGAATGAATGAATGACTGACTATGCATCCCAGCCATTTACAACCTACCAAGTCAATCTATTCCTTCCTTCTATCGCAACAAATGAGTGAGCACAGATAAACTTGCCTATCCTGATAAATATAGGTATCAATTAGTTCTGCTGAATTTCTTTTACTAGTGATACATAAACAACCCTTAACTCCTTCAGTACCAAGATGCAATTTCATATTCCTTCTGTTTACTTTTTGGTGACTTTATACAACTTCAGAAACTTATGTGGGGGATTAGAATAGTGAAGAATGGCCATTATCTTTTGACCTCCATAGACAGTACCTAATATAAATAAAATAATCTAATCACGCCCACAACTCAAGGTAAAATGTGCCCCAGTACTGAAGGAGTTAAGATTAAGATGGCCAGGCTATGCTCCAATCAGTCAGTCTAGCCCAGCACCACATCACATCACCATACAGCTCCTACCCTCTGGTGATGCTGGTGAGGCAGGAGAGTGTTCTAGGGAGCTGTGGAGTACGGTTTGCCTAGTTGTGCTTTTACAGGACTGAATCAAGCTTGCCATGTATACACTGACCAAAATAATGTTCTCTATCACTCCCCAAGATACAGCCATCCATGGAGCACAAAAAACAAGCCTCTGTGATGCCCACCACTGCAGGACAAATGCCTAACTCTGACAAGCATTCATCACAACCTTGTTGATGTGCTGGGCAGGTACATGCTAGCTGAATAGTGACTGCAGACTGAAATACATGTGTTCGTAGGTTTGGTAGGGAGGGAGGGGAGCCAGGAGTGCTGAGGGGTAGTGCAGGAGGGAGGCTGTGTTCTGCCTGTCTTTGGAAATTAAAACTATGGGCCAGATGACACAATGAGAGAGAGAAAGAGAGAGAGAATGAGGGGAACTGTTGCTAAATCTAAGGACACACATGACTGAGGTATAAGAGTGTACTAAAATAAACAAATAACATTCAAAAGTTTTACATAACAATAAATAAATAGATCAAGACAAATCAACAGTAATAATCACAGCTAGTACATCCATACCTAACACCAGGAAAGCAAACATACAGAAATAATGAAGTTTACATACATACACGCGAGAGATTCGGAAGAGTTACACAAAAGGAAAGATGACTAGCACAATAACCATTATACTATGCACCTTTGAGACCCTGCAGACTGTACACACACACCACTGTACTCTTAAACACTCAGCTCTCTTGCCAGAATTACTCTCAAGGCCCACAGCGACAATCAACCACATCCTCAGTGATGACGCAGGATTCTTACTAAATTACCACATGAAAGAACGTTTTAAAACCCCAATAACCTCCACTGCAGCCCGTTGAGAGTTACCAAGACAAGACACTGAAGGGTTTAGGAATACAAGCAATAACCTGCATTGGAAAGGAGATCACGGGAAGCAATCCTCACTGCCCTTGAACCGAAACAGTGACATGAGCTTTGACATTGGTGTAAAAATGTTAGATGGAAAAATGAGACACACACACTTAGTAAATACCCCTCAATGTGTTTCCTGTGGTACATAAAGTGTTCAGCAGCGCTCCTCAGTCTGCAGCGAGACGGTCCCAGCTTTGCCTTCAGTGAGATCAGGTTGTGGAGGGACAAGGTTGCATCACTGCCCTCTGATGGATGAAGCCGAGATATGTTGTTCTCACCTTGTTCTGTTCACATATCACAAGTATGTCCTTCAGCCACTTAAAAAAAAAAAAAAAAAAAAAAAAAAAAAAACTGAACACTTAATAACAAAATTAACAAGTGGGGTAACACAACCACTTTGGAAACCCACCTTTCAGTAAAACAATTAACAAATATGGCAACCGTTTAACAGACACCGGTATGTAAAAAAAAGTGAGCAAGAAGTTATGGCTAGAGAAAATGATTAGCAACGTTAAAAATGACACCATTGCATTCAGAACGTGTGTGAGTAGAGGTGGTGTCCAACTCAGCCACAGTCTCCTTCTGTGGCTTCTTCAGTGACACACACTTCTAACACACCCCAACAAGTGATTCGCTCAGGATGAAAGAAGAAAAGGATGCTGCAGCTTTCACACTCAGTACACACTCATCTGGAATGTCATGACTCTGTGAATGAAGAGTAAATACGTCACAACACTTCTGTCCATCTTTAGTTCAGCTTTGTCAACAGAGAACAGGTAGAGAGGGTCAAAGAGGGAAGGGCTAGCTACGAATGAAGCCTTGTATAAAAAAGCACGATATCTTGTCTTTACAAAAAATAGGGAGGAAAGGAAAGCTAGCCGTGTTAATAATGTTTCCAAGAGTGTACAGAAGGAATACATGGAAGCTGCAAGCACCACAAAGCTTTCCTCTGCCTAAACTCAGTAGCAATGATTCATCTTCACTATCACTACCGAGTCACAGCGCTGCAGCAACAACGCGCGGCGCAGGCAAGGGTTACGAAAAAGAGCTACCTCCACCATGGAGAAGCTGTCATGAGTATACTCTGCTGGGAGCCTCACTAGAGCAACCCAACCGTGTAATTCAAAGTCAAAAGTACAAACCATTCTCACTCTCTTTGGCAGCATTACATGAGCATATACAACAACAAAATCTGCCTTACCTAGGAAGTCCATAATCCCTTTCAGAGGATACAAACTTTGGCAATAACAGTATAAAATCCCAGTACATCTTGATCAGCAAGCGCATGCATATCAAACCGGCAGACTCAGGACTCACAGACAGCAGGAGGAAAAGGAAGGCGAGATAGTGGAGGCAATGCAGCAACAAGTCAAGGAAGCTGAGTACAAGTGAGCTGCTAACCTTGCAACTCACTGCTTTCCCTGCCTGGACCCCGAGTCACCAATGTGTGCCTGACTCGAACAATCCCTGTGAGCGTCCAAATGCAAAAAACAGCTTCCACCCATCACAGATATGGCACTTGTTCTTCAGCGTGCAAAGATTCCTATTGAGCCAGTCTGTGATAAGTATTTGAGCATGAAAAATGGAGTCAGGCTAATGCTACATCAAGAACCACCTGCCTCATAGGAATGCTGTGTTCCTGCTGAATAGAGACTGATCCAAACAATGACAAAGGAGACAAAGCACACACAGGCACACTCGCAGACATGCACACAAGCACACACGCTTGGACAAACACCCAGACGCTGATCGTGGGTGCTGCTGGAACTGTAGACACTAAGAGTTCTTCACATGAACTGAACAAACACCACCTTTTTGCTCTTGTCCAAAATAGTGAAGTAGAATACACGACACAGGCAAAATCTTAATCTATCGTCTCCTTCCTAATCCTTCACCTCAAGGCATCTCTGATCATTACCCTGATTAACAGAACAAGTCAAACGTTTGCTCAACTGCTGATACGCAAAGCAACCCTCAGATCAACGCGTCATTCCTTCCTTAGCGAGTGTAAAGCTGACACCAAAGTAAAAGTATCACTAGAAGGCAATATTTATCATAGAATTGTTACGCTCATATTTTCTCCTAATCTGTCTTTATGCGTGAAAGGTTTCTTGTGGCTGATCAAAACCTTCTTGGCTAATATTCCTTCATAATCTGAGTAAAAGAAGTGCTACCGTTGGATTCTTCTACTGGTACAAATGCTGCCTCATGCACACTATTGACTCATGGCAAGACAACGCTGCGGTGAGTGGTGTGGCCGGTCTTGTTAGTAAGTACAAAATGGCATCATTATACTGTATAGTTTCCCCATAAAGCTACTGTGACCTTAGCAGTGTTCCATCCCTCTTGTACTCGTAATCAGTGGTACAATACATCTCCTGTCAGCCACACTGTACGGAATGTCACCAAAATACAAATGTTAACTTGTGCTGAGGACATTTGATGCAATGCTACAACACAGCATTCTTGGATGAAGCTGTGCTGACAACTTCTCCCTTTTCAAAGTACAGCAGCACACTCCCTTTCCATCTGTCTTAGCTATCTAGTCACTTATTTTCCTATCAGATCCTTTGTCTTCAGTAGCTCTTTATGGGATATTGTAAGTCTATAGAGGCATCTTTATGTTGCACTGAGGAATGGAGAAATGTCACAGTGAATGCCACTCCAGACTGTGCAGCGAGTGACTGTGCTGTTTGGAGAAACTTTAAATAGAGTGCCACGTTATGTTACTCATCGGCGGAGTGTGTGCGTGTGCGTCGGCGTGCTGTTCAGAAGGGTCTTGTATTGAATGCCGCATCATGTTACTCATCAGCAGTACGGGCGCGTGTGTGTATGTGTGTGTGTGCGTGCGGGAGAGCAACGGTGACACGGTCCACGACGTACGAGCCACAAGCGCGCCGCCCGCCGCCTCTCAGAACTCGTCATCGTCTGAGTGGTGGTTGGGGTCCTGGTTGCGAGCCAGCATGTAGTTGTCCATGTCAATGGAGCGGCAGTTGTTAATGGCGTAGCGCAGCCGCTCGGCCATCACCTCCTGGCTGGAATAGGGTGGCAGACGCAGCTGGAAGAAGCAGGTCTGGGCAGTGGGCAGCGTGTCCATGGGCCGGTCCACTCGCATCACCTGCAATGAGACGAGACAGGGCACATTGACACACCACCACTTCAACACCAAGAGCATCACTACTGAATCAATGACTAACCAACACAACCACTACTCGCCAGTGGAAAGTGAAAAGCAAAGAGGAAAAACACACAACGGTAAAACTAACCACCACCACCACCACCACCACCACTCACCTGGAACCGCTGTGAGAGGTCTGCCAGGTTGGCCGGCAGTCTGGAGCGGCCCGACACAAAGCGCACAAACAGGACGCGCTCACAGGGACTGAAGGACTCCAGGATGGCCCACAACCACTGCACCAGCGTGTCATGCTCCTCCACCTCACGGTACCTGCACACACACACACACACACACACACAGTAAGATTGGATAAGTAGATATGATGAGCATAAAGCCCAGGCCCTGTAAAACTACAACTAGGTAAATACACAACATGAGTACCTGCAAACACACACACACACACACACACACAAACCACTGGTAATGGAACAGAAAGGGATTATGAAGGAGTTTCAAGTAACAGGAGATCAAGAACATGATGGGGAGTTTAGAAGTGAGAAAAGCTGTGGGACCTGATGGGGTATCAGGATGGATTTTAAGAGAATGCAGGGAGCAATTGGCAGAAAAAGTTTGTGAAGTAATTGATGCCTCATTAAGGGAAGGTGTAGTGCCCCAAGACTGGAAAAGAGCTAACATTGTCCCAATCTATAAATCAGGTAACAAGAGAGACCCATTGAACTATAGACCAGTGTCACTTACAAGTGTGGTAGCTAAGATGTGTGAGAGGGTGGTGAAGACTAGATGGACAGACTTCTTGGAGAAAATGACATACTTTGTGAGTGTCAATTTGGTTTTAGAAAGGGCGTAAGATTGGATAATTGGTGGAGAGTGGAGTTCCACAGTGGCACCAGTAGACATGGTGGATTTGCAGGCGATGCAAAATTGAGACGGGCATAAAACACATGAGCTTATAATGAGCAACAATACAGTGGGCTCGAACCAGGACAGACTGAAAAGAATGCCCTGTAAAACTACAACTAGGTAAATACACACACACACACACACACACACACACACACACACACACACACACACACACACACACACACACACACACACACACACAACAGAAAGATCAATGGAATATATCATCCACGAAAGCAATTTGTGGAAAGAATGTGAATAAATCTAGAGTATATAACAGTTTGGTACTAAAAGACTGAACATTACATGCTTGAATGAATCCCGTAAAAAAAAAAGAAGAAAAAATATATAAATAAATAAAGGTAAATACACACAAACATACACAAAACACATGAGTTCTAAGTCCTGCAATGAGTAAACATGACAACATCAAATTCTGCACTAATCAAGATAAAAGATGTGGGCAGGAGGAGGAGGAGGAGGAGGAGGAGGAGGAGGAGGAGGAGGAGGAGGAGGAGGAGGAGGAGGAGGAGGAGGAGGAGGAGGAGGAGGAGGAGGAGGTGAGCAACAAGGCAGTGGGGACACATACCTGACAACCTTCCTGAGTGTGGCGACGGATATGTGAGGCAGACCACACACCAGCTGCTCCAGGTGTGCTGCCGTCATGAGGGACAGCAGCGGCACGGGGACGATACACGCCATGCCCTCCCTCACAGCCGCCACCTGCACCACAAACACCACAACACAAGATGAAACACACTGAAAGACCTGATACAAATACATAAACCAAAGATAACACCTAATATAGATAGGACACCAGCGGGAAAACACTATACACGCCACCTACACACAAACGCAAGATAAAACAAACTAAAAGACCTCATACAATTACATAAACCAAAGAGAAGACCTAGTGTGTACATAAACCGAGGGAGGAACCTAATACAAATGCACATAAACTGAGACAAAGACTTGAAAGAGACAAGAAGACAATCACAGAACACCTCAGGCCCTGCACACTAACACTGGGCCGCTCGATAAACAGTCTGAGCTGCAGCACCCCACCTGTCTGTCCATCTGGTGCAGGCGGTAGTGGATGGTGCGGGCCACATACTCCTGTCTGTTGGTGAAGGTGAGGGGCACAGCACGGCCTCCAGGCACCACCGCCACCCGCGCTCCTGTCAGACTCATGCACTCAAAGCTCTCCAGAGGGATGACCTGCATGGGGAGAAAGGCAGGTCATGTCCGGTAAAAATGTGTTAAGTCAATCCTCTTTTTTTTTTTTTAACTAAGAGGGGAAAGCTGGTCAAGGACAAGAAAAAATATAAAGAAAGATCCACTTAGATGCCAGTTCCCTGCAGAGTTAGCCGAAAAAACAGGATAAATGTCTTGAAACCTCCCTCTTAAATGAAGTCAAGTCATATGAAGTTGGAAATACAGAAGCAGGTAGGGAGTTCCAGTTTACCAGAGAAAGGTGTGAAGGATTCAAGAGTACTGGTTAACTCCTTTTCTTTATGAGTAAAGGTTGTGGTTCAGTGTAGTGTGAGGAGTTTGTGAGTGTGTCTTTTATGAGTGAAGGCTGCAGTTCTGTGTAGTACGAGGGTTTGTGAGTGTCTTTTATGAGTGAAGGTTATAGTTATATGCAGTGCGATGGTTTGTGAGTGTCTTTAGTTTGCATGTACCTTATGACCTGCAGGGAGAGGATGGTGAGTCATGAGAGGGAAGGCTAGGCTAAAACTCCCAGCATTCCTTGGTTTATGAGTCAAGATTGTGGTTCTATGAAGCAAAATGGCTTATCAGAGTGTGTATCCTTAGTTTGTATGTAAGTGCTTCCCTTTCACCCTCCACCAGGCTGGTACTCACATCATGGAAGGTGTCCTCAGTCACTCCGTCCTGATCAATGTCCCGGATGGCTCTCAGCGTCTGCATGTACTCAATGTCCACCTGCCAACAAACACACACACACACACAATCCGTCACTACCTTTGTTGCCATCTCAGTACTTGGAAGGGAAGGACTTTTCCCTTGAATGATTTACTATAAGTCTTTTGAATATCATGAGTGCAGTAAACATTTCTCTTGACTCAGTTCTCCTCTTTGTTTGTCTCTGGACCACAATCTGAAACACTTCTGCTCATGCCTTGACTACTTTGGAAAGTCTCTTGCTGAAGTTACACAGACTTTTAAGGTTGCTTTTACAGTTCTAGTGAGATTAACAAAATTTCTACATTTTTAACAACAGAAACACCCATGAGGGCACAGCAAAATTCATCTTTGTGGCCTTTGAAAGAGCAGTGAGCATGGAACAAGTGCATATCTGTGTGTGTGTCAGCCTCACCTCTTCCAGGTCAGCCGAGGAAGGGGAGATGCCGGCCAGCAGCTTCCAGACGAGTGGTGCGAGGGGCAGGGCGAGCGGCTTCTTGGTGCGGATGGCAACACCAAAGAGGATGCCTGTGGATGAAGGGAAAGGATGTTCAGTGTTCAGTTACAGGCATTCCAGACAGGTTTCAAAGATGGGTGACTCAGCAAGCTGCAGCTGTACACTGTTACACAAAGCTGCTCTTCCACCCACCGAGGAACTTGAACCACATGAGGTGATTGGCCTGGGCAAGGTCCGGGTTGAGGAGGAAGCGGTCCCGGTTGTTGCCGACATCAGAGATGGCATTGGGCGTGGAGATGAGGAGAGGCACGGCGCCGGTGACCAGCTCGTGGCACATTTCTGTCATGGTGTCATCAAACACACCGCCCGCATCATCGGCGCCTTCCCCAACCAGCTTCACCTGCAAGTGTGTGACAAGGATGTCTTACAAAGCTAACAAACACAACTCTTACAAAACTCACTCTCCACGATGAAAACCTTTCAACTCCTTTCTTTCCCTGTGTAGGCAGCAACACCCATTGCTCCTCACTAACCTTCCAGGCCCTGGACGGCAGCCGCAGATCTGAAGGCTTCAGCTTGACCACCTGCCGGGCCAGCTGAGTGAAGATTGGCCGGCAGGGCACCCCCCTGCTGGAAATTCTCTTGACAGTCACCTGAGGGCCATAGTTGCGGCCCTGGACCATGGTGCGGCCCAGGCAGCGTACCAGGGGCAACGTGTACACTCTGGGGGACACCAGGGAGCGCACCTCACCCGAGGTGACGGCACTCACATTGTCCAGGTAACACTCGGTGCCCGGCGTGAGGGTGATCAGCTTCCAGGAGGAGTACAGCAGGTCACTAAACTGATGCAGCAGCCTCAGCCGGGCACACAGCGCACCGCGGGACACATTCTGCAAGTTGGGGTACTGTGGGGGCACGGAGGCTGGCACCCCCAACTGCATTGGGGCAGGGTTGCCAGGGGTTACAGGGGGGAGGGGAGGGGCGGTCCAGGCAGCACTGTGGCTGCGGCCGGCACTGATCTGCCGGATGCCCTTCCCGACCAGCGTGCGGATAAGCTGTGGCTCCCTCACAGCGGCTGAGTGGCCCAGGCCCAGCTGGCCGTCACTGTTGACACCCCAGCCTAGCACGTCCCCGGTGGAGGTGAGGGCCACGGTGTGTTCTGACCCCACTGCCACATCCACCACCGTCTGGCCCACCAGTGCCGGCACCAGCTGTGGCCGGTTGTGGCCTCTGGTGCGTGACTCCGGCTGGCCAATGAGGCGGTCCATGCCGCAGGTGTACACGCAGCCTTCCCGGGTCAGGAACACGGTGAACTGCGTCCCACAGCACACCTTCTTCACCCCAATGCCACACATGGTCTCCACCTTCTGGGGTGTGGACTTGGAGGTGGAGTTGCCCAGGCCCAGCTTGCCGTAGTCACCGTCACCAAAGGCCCACACAGTGTTACCGTCGGTGCTGCAGCATACTGTGTGGTTGAGGCCGCAGGCCACCTGCCCCACCCGCCACCCATCCAGCGCCATCACTCGCTCAGGCAGCTTCTTGTTGGCCGTGGAGCCGAGCCCCAGGCGGCCGTAGTCGCCATTACCAAAAGTGAAGAGCTTGCCATCGGCAGTGACCACCGCAGTGTGCTTGAAGCCACACGCCAGGTGCACCACCTCCTGTCCCTGGAACGCCTCAATCTGCCGCGGCCGACGCTGCCGGTCCGAGTTGCCGTGGCCCAGCTTGCCGTAGTCTCCATCGCCCCAAGAGAATACTTCCCCGCTGTCTGTCACTGCCAGGCTGTGGCCGTCAGACCCACAAGACGTGGCCACCTGGGTCACCACAAACCCTGTTTCAAAGAAATCAAGTCTGAGTCTTCATGGTGAGCACAATGACACAGAGCAAAACCCAAAGAGTAATGTCAACAAAGGATTCCCTTCAGCACATGTGAGTGTGTCCCACAATGCTGCAGCGTCACCTTGCAGGGTGGAGATGACCGTCGGGGTGTGCAGGTCGTCTGAGTTGCCTTGTCCCAGGCGTCCGTAGCTGCCCTCCCCACACGCCAGGATGGAGCCGTTGGCCGTCACAATGAAGGTGCAGTTCTGGCCACACACTACCTGCTGAGCACACCCCAGAGTCTCTGTCAACACTGGCACCTGGCTGCTGCGGCCTGGGGGTGGGCAGGGAAGGAACCAAGGCTAGTAAGGAACAGGTTGTGATGGTTTAATTTTGTGGTAATGTATAACCATGTCTTGAATTCTGGCTAAGAGCATTGAACCTCTCTTTACCTGTTTCAGCCAGCTGTCCATGGCGGCCGCTCCCCCACATATACACGTGGCAGCGGCCACCCACTTGCCAGTCGGCCGGCTGCTGTGTGGCCCAGGACATGACAGCTGCGTCTTGCTCCACGTCCCACTTGCAATTGTTCAGAGCCACACTCAGCTCCTCCTTGTCATCTGTGGCAGCAGACACAACATGTATGTCTCACAGTCATGCCAGTGAAATGTTTGCCCATAGCACTCTAAATGTCCAAAAAGGATGACCATAACAGTAAAATAAATTAAGAATGTGACACAAGCACAGAGGATTACCAGCAGCCCAGCATACCAACACACACATAGACACACAAGTACAACTCACCGGCGTACTTAAAGTGTCGTGCCACAAAAGAGGAGGGCAGAGGGATGCGTGCCCTGAGGCTCTCAGCGGTGGCAACGGCAGTGCAGAGAGTGTCCAGCCACGACCATTCCACCACTGCAACAACACATGACAGGGAGGTAAGGCCTTATTGTGGTTGCTTGTTCCTCACCAGCAGTGACACACAGTGAGGCAGACAGCCAGAGATGAAGCAAACAATACTATGGCAAAGAAAACTAAGACAATCTACAATTGCTAAAGAAACTGAAGAAATACACCATGGCAAAGACACCAAGAAAATAAAATGGTAAAATACAACAAAAGAAGTTGAGAATAAAAAAATTTTCCTGCCACACATACCTGGCTCAGGCTGGGCTACATGGACTGGGGCCGGCTGTGTGCATAAGACACTGTCCAGACGCAGCAGCAGAGCCAAGGAACACAGCTGTTGAAGGTACCGGCTGTGCACCAGCTGCTCCCCGCTGATCACTGCAATGCACACCAACAACAACTCTTTAACAATCAATCATGTGTATTAGAAAAAATAAATACACGGCAAATTAAAACAACACAATGATAGATTAAGACTGATGAAAGGCAAGACAAACATATAGAGGGAAAAAGAAAGAAAAAAAACAATAGTTGATTTGAGAAGTGAAGGAGTCCATGAGGCAATGGAGAGAAGATGGACAATTAAAGTAACAGAATGGTGGAGTGTGACAACTATAATGAAGTGAACCAAGACAAAGTTGTTGATGCTGACCTAAGGGCTTCTCATGGTGGTACTGAGAGAGGAGGAGGGACGGCAGGTGGCACAGCAGGGCACGCAGGCAGGGGGCTTGGTGCAGGCCGGACATGCCCCAGCGCTGCAGTCTCATTCGGCACAGTGCCACAACACGCAGGCTGTAAAACTGCTCATCCGCCATCAACACAAAGGTCACATTCTGCAGGGAAGACAAGGCAGTGTTCCATGAGTGTTGCAGCTCAGTCCTGACAGCACCTTGACTTGTAACACTGAGCAGGTGGTCCACACACACACTTTACCTGTGACTGAGTGTAGCAGATTGCCAGACCTGCTGAACCACACCACTTGAGGCTGGCCACACCACCACACCCCATCACTGTCTGCAGCAGCGAGCCGTCCTGCAGTGACCACACATTCACCACGCCATTGTTGCTCTTCTGACACCCTGCAGAGGAGGAGGAGGAGGAGGAGGAGAAGTAATAGTTGTAGTCAATTGTATATGTCAGTGATATGAAAAGAAATGGTTACTGATAATGATGTGTGAAATGTAAGAAATACTATACATGATATGAGTCTCCCACACCCACCTGAGGCCAGCATGAGGCCAGAGAGGGACACATCCAGGGCGGTGATGGAGTTCTGGTGGCCACGCAGCTGAAGGAGACAGCATGGACTGGGGAAGCAACAGCAGCATTAACCATTTCAGTACCATGATGCATTTTCATATTCATTCTGCCTATTATTTGGTGATTTTATACAGCTTCAGGAATGAATGTGGGGATCAAAATAGTGAAGACTCCAGCCATTAATCTTCTAACCTCCATACACAGTTCATAATGTAAATAAAATTGTCTACTCATACCCAAAACTCATGGTAAAAAAGCGTCCCAATGAAGGTCTCAGAGTCACAAGGTTAGGATTTTGTGATGGTGACATTGCTTTGACATAGACATGGAGGCAACAGAGACAAAGTGAGCAGAGAAAAGGGTTTAAATATTGACTCATCTCACTGAATGAAGAAGTGCCACTGAAGGAAAACGTGTGAGTCAAAAGGGGAAGCAATGAAGCACCTCACCTCTCCTCGTACTGTGTGGCTCCTGAGGGCGTTGGTGTCTGTGGCACTCTCCATACTGTGATCAGTCCATCCTCGTGGCCCACCACCAGCATGTGAGCACACACACCCTCACGCACTCCACCTGCAAACACACACACACAGAAGTTCACATATATGAATGGTAGATATACAACTTTCTTCTTTTGATCACCTTAACTCCTTCAGTACCATGATGCATTTCTATATTCACTTTGCTTACTATTTGGTGGCTTTATACAACTTCAGAAACTTATGTGGGGATTAGAATAGTGTGGCCATTAATCTTCTGACCTCCATACACACTTCCTGATGTCAATAAAATGGTCTAATCACACTCAAAACTCATGGCAAAAATGCATCTCTGTACTGAAGGGATTAATCAAGTATGGGTTAGGCCATGTACCTCCCCACATTACTGTGGTCTAGTGGGTCTTGGTAAGGACTGGAGTACAAAATATATATGAAGCAATCACACACAACACTTTCCTTTCTCTGAGACACACAACTCAAGACTCACTGATGACGGGGGACCACCTCAGTGTGATGGGTGGGGCCTTGTAGTCCAGTGAGTACACCGGCGTCCATCCCCCAGCACCAGTCTGAGCCCACACCTTGGTGCCGCCCTCCCCACACGATGCCAGCAGACAACAGTTGCTGCTCCACTCCAGCACCAACACGGGGCCCTGTGTGAGAGGAAAGCATGCTGGATAATGCTAAGGGAGTGCTGCAGTGTAAGATAATGGATGTGGTGCGGTGCTTGCTTATGTAAACAGATACTCAGGCGATACAGTTGTGTGTATGTGTGAGGACAATATGACATTATGACAGTCTGTTAAAGTGTAGTGATGAGGTGAGAGACCATGTAAACTGACAATGAAAATACAGTGAGGCACTCAAAATATATGATTTTTACTAGTGACAAAGATGAAATATTAGATTCACAGATCAGCTGTGGAGAGATACTAACAGATGAACAGATTCACAAGTGGTACAATAGAGCAATGAATGAGAAAGGCAAGGCAGCAAACACATGACTGGGTGAGCAAAACAGTACCTGGTGGGCGGCACAGGTGACGACATCAATCTCACAGTTGACGAAACAGATTCTCACCACACCGTCACTGAAGCCAACCGCCAACTCCTTGTCTTCATCCTGCCACGCCAGGCTGCTCACGTACACTGCAGACACAGCCACAAGTTAGCCATGATTCTCAGGCCAAACCTAACACTATCCAAGTCATCATGTCACCCTGTTCTGATATGCATTTGTCATCTCATTTGAAGCTCTGAGAGTGCTTTGCAAATGTGTGTGTGTGTGTGTGTCTTACCATCCTGACGGCCGGCATGCACTAGTGATGTGGGCAGCAGGCCGTGGGAGGTCGTGGCAGCCATGGTGACGGAGCCATCGTGGTGGCCCATCAGCACACAGTCACACATGCCTTGTCGGGCGGCCTCCAGACAAGTGATGGGGCTGCTGCTGGACCAGATCTCTGTGGGCCCAGCTGTGATGTGAGGGAAAGATGGGAGGGACATTAGAACAATCATCTCTATGCCAACCTTATGCGTCTCCATGTGAGGCACCAAGTGACTCAGACACTCACCAACCATGGACCACATGTTGAGCACGTTCTCAAAGGTGGCGGCAATGAAGCGGCCCGAGGAGAGGGAGGTGAGGTACTCCACTTTGTTGTGGGAGGTTGGGTAGCTGCTGGTGTTTTCACTCAACTGGAAAATCAGAGTGTGTTCCTGCATCCCAACGCCGCGCTGGTGAACCTTCCAGGTGCGCACTGAGCTGTCGTGTCCACTGGGAGGGATCAATGGTTAGGGCTATTAATACATCTGTGCCTCAATTCCACTGTTTAAATGAAGGCAAGTGTAAGGTTTAATTATACAGTACAGAGTAAATATGAGTAGCAAATATTTCTTTAACTTCCTGCACAGCCACACAAACCACCTAGTAAGCCAGGTAAGTCCTCAGAACATATTAAACAGAAAGGAGTGAACACTGAAGGCTTCTGTGCACTTCCCAGCCACACAACCCACCTGGTGACTAGGAGGTTCTTGCTCTCCAGCCAGAGGGCGTTGGAGGTGGGGGCAGTGTGTCCCTCCAGCATGGCGGTCTGTATGGTGGGCAGGGAGTGGCTGAAGTCAACACTGCTCAGGCTGCTGGCGCTGCTGCTGCTGCCTGAGCCAGACACTTCACCGTGGCCCTCCACCAGCCGTGCCCGCCCTCCAATACACTCCACCTGTAGGTGTACAAGAAGCATGAGTCTCACCTGCTGTGCCTTGGTGGCATCAAAATGTTTTGGCATTCTTTTAAAATTCTGATATTTGTGTGTAAGCATGGAAAAAGATCAGCATGTGTTGTGGTACACTGACCAGCTGTGTGGCGGCCCACTGGCGGTGTGAGTGTGGCAGGTGGGTGGACAGAATGCAGGCACCGAGAGCATTGGCCAACTGGATGGCTGGATCACCCTGATTCTCCCCACCATTGCCTATGGGTGATGATGCCTCCCCTGCAGAGCACAATTTCAGTAACTAAACCAAACCATAAATAATTTACGAAGAAAAATTTTGAAGGATATTGTAATATTAAGGCCTTTTCATTTATTATGTTTGGTCTATGAAGCTTCTAACAAATATTTCAAAATGAATTTCCACCACCAGGGCACAGGCTGCTCGAGTGACGGCAGCGTCTGGCCGGCAGCTCACCCTTGCCAGCCACGTGGATGAGGGAGGAGTTGGCTGCCAGGAGGGACACCAGCGCCTGGGTGACAGGGAAACTGGTAGTGTGGTGCATGCTGGACGGGGTGCGGGAGTCCTGCCGCTCCCCGCCTAGACTCAGCTCACTCATGTCCTCCTCCCCAGAGCCTCCGATGATGTCACCGCTGGACATGCCCATGGCGGCCACCATGAGGTGCTGCACAGTGAACAACATGTCAACAAAAAAAAAACAAAGCAAGGCATCTTCTTTTTCATTTCTAATAAAACTACATAACCCTCCCATCACCTTAGTGCATTTGGATAAAATTACATGTTCTATAATACTATTCAGGAAAACAAAACTCATTATCAAGCCAGTCATTTGGTAGGAAAGGTTCCCCTCAGAATCCTGTGATGACTTCCAAAACACACACACACACACACACACCTGAGTACACAGCTGCAGGAGAAGCTTGGCAGCATCTGTGTCATTCTGGGCCAGGGCACCAATGGCATCACTGAGATGGGCCAGGCTGGTGCTGATGTCTGTGGCTGCCACTGTGGCCCCGTTGGCCCTTGCTGAGCCATCCAGTGGGACGCGACCTGGAGTGAAGAGTGCAGAGGCTTGGTGAGTCAGTACCAAGTGAGGTAAAGGCTATGAGTAGATATAAGTCCATGTACAATCACCAGACTTGGTTATAAAACTCTCATAATAAGTAAACAATAAGATTCCCACTCTACATAACACAAGCAACACAAAACAAAGTGAGTGTCCTACAGTTGTGTCTCACCTTGGGCCACAAGCCACATGAGGCGCACCAGCAGCCGCACGTCACACAGCCCCAGTGCCTCCAGGCCGGCCCACAGGTCACACGAGCCGCCACTGAGGGCCAGGAGGGACAGGGCGCGCATCACCACTGCCCTGGCCATGGTGACCCGCAGGGCATGGGTGGTGCGGCGCAGGGCTGAGATGCGTGCCACGGGGGAGGTGAGGGCTGCTGCTTGCTCCCCAAGGCTGCGGTCTGGTGCTGGGGTGGTGCTGCTGTCCTTGGGTCGAGCCCCTGTCCCGGTGGCTAGCCCAAAGATGGGGTATGTGGTGAGTGTTGCTACTTTACACTTCACCAATCACAACTTAGATACAATATAAATGCTGAACCTACAGTCTCATCACCAACAAAAACAGAAATTTATAACCACTTACTAGGCGTCAAATCATTCAACTGTAAGTCACCATAGAACCACAAAAGGGGAATACCTGCGGGTGCCTCCGGGGGGTCGCAGAGTGAGGGGGCAAGGGTGGAGGCTCCCAGGGGGTCCGGGGAGGGGAAGGGCATGGGCTCCGGGATGGGTCGCCGCTCAGTCAGTCCGAGGCGCGAGGCAATTACATTGTAGCTCGTCAGTTTGAGGTCAATTTCATTCATGCTCAAACCGTCGTCTGCAACACAAAGAAAAGCCTCGTTCATGTGGTGGTGTTGTGTTGGCTTGATGACATTACACTGGAGATATCATAGATTATCCACATACCCATACCCACATACCTTCCATGGTGGCGAGAGGAGCAGGGGCCAGATCTGGAGCCAGCACAGTGGTCAGGTCTCGGAGGCGGTCTTGGCTCTCCGTGGGCTCTCCTTGTGTGGTGGTGGTGGTGCCAAAACATCCGTGCTGCTCCTGGCACACCTCACACAGAATGTACGTCCCACCTGAGGCACAGGGAATGCTTCATAGTATCAACGTGTCTACTCAGTGCAAGAAGGGTGGCAGTTTGTGCTTATAGTGAGACAAGATTCTCTCTTTTCATATTGTTGTTACAAAGTCATCTATCCCAAGCAGTAGAATGCTTTGGGAAGACACTGACTCCTCTCACACTATCCTTAGGTACTCATCTACTGCAATGAGTCTTTACTAATCACCATCTTTCTGAACTGGAGTTAGGAGTACTAAGTCTTTCATCCATCACCACTCAGGACTCACCGATGAGGGTGCCACAGACGCCAGCCATCCAGGGCCGGGCACATCCAGGGTGTGCCACTCTCATGTGCTGCCTCAGGTTGGTGGTGGAGTGATGGCACACTTCACACAGACTGATGGAGCGGTCCCCATCAGTGCTGCTGGCCGCCTGCACACACACACACACACACACACACAAAGACAGATAGATCAATAGATACATAGATTGATATGCAGACAGATAAGGAGTCCAAAAATTTACACAACCACACAATTAACCCATTCATGGCACATTTTCATAATCATTGTTGTTATTATTTGGTGGTTTTATACAGCTTCAAAAACTTATGTAGGGATTAAAATAGTGAAGACTCTGGCCATTAATATTCTGATCTCCATACACCCTTCCTTAAGTAAATAAAATGTCTAACCATGCCCAAAACTCAAGGTAGAAATACATCCCAGTACTGAAGGAGTTAGACAGATAAACCAGACACAGATATATTGTGAATATAGAGAAAAACAGACTGATATTGAGCTATACACCACAACACCACCACTATCAATCTCAGGTGGCAGCGCATCACATACACACACACACACATCACTAAGCTAATATAAGTCTTAAGCATTCCCCAAATCCCCATATGTATATTTTCAGTATGTATGTACTGCAATTCCTAATAAACTGACTGTATATTATTATTATTATTTTATTATTACACACACACACACACACACACACACCTCAATCAGTGTCCTCCACTCCCTGTCCCGTGTGGCGCTGATGGAGAACCACTGGTCAATGTCGATGGGCAGGGCACCGATGGAATCCTCTGAGGGACGGTGCTGGTCATCAAAAGTCATGCGGCCATGTCTGAAGCGGCCCTCTCCTCGTCCGTGCTGTGGCCGTGTCCCCTCCGCCTCTCTGCTGCTCTCAATGCCTCGCCCTGTTGCTGCAGTGACGAATAATTGACTGTCTAATGCTTCTAAGGTGACATGCAACAGTTTACAGCACTTGAAATAATGTACAGGATATTCACAAGCCTCTACATGAAAGAAAGAGGTAAAAGGAATAGATTTTTGTGGTTTTTAGGCAATACAATAGCCTGTATTCTGAAACGCTTTGCTCTCTCACCATTGCTGCTTTCCAAAGGCTCCAGTTGAACATACTCATATTTTTTAAGAGTATTTTTTATGGTTCTGGCAATAGATTGGCAAGATTTCTAGTTTATTAAAAGGAGAAACTGTCTTGAAAACCCAGTTAGTTGCCATAGTGAGAGGGGAAGGCATTTCTGTATATGGGCAAATTTGTGGAGGTGGTTGTGGAAGGTACTTAGATGCTGGGTGCTGTGTTACCTGAGGCTCTGGAGGGCAGCACGAAGGAACGCATGTCCACACAGCCGCTGCGTCTCATTAGGCTGCCAGTGGAGGTGAGTCGTGCCCCAAGTCCCTCTGGCTCCCCTCGCATCAGCTGGAAATACTGCAATGTTACTCATCACTCTTGGGAGAAATGTGTTGTTCTCGTGCTTAATGTTCACGAGTGTTCTCATAAACCTTTGACTAAATATTGTTGTGTGGGGAAGGAGAGAAAAGTTGAGGGTATGATACTTTTTTTCCTTTGAGACATCAGAAATACTTAAAAGAGTTCAATATAAAAATAGAGATCTAAAAAGTTACTGGTGATCAAAGGACAATGTTAAGCTGAGGACTGTAAAAATTGCTGTGTGGGGAGAAAGAGAGAAAAGTAGAGAACATGATGCTTTTTTTCCTTTAAGATTACAGAAATAATTAAAGAGAGTTTAGTACAAAAACAATAGTATAAAAATTGTTGGTGATCAGAAGACAATGTTAAGCTGAGGACGCCACACCACCTGGGCGGCAGAGCGGAGTGTGGAGGCGGAAGTGTCATCGTGGGAGCGGCGGCGTTCACCCGGCTCCCGCGCCTCAATGCACGGGTGTTCCAGCATCCACGTCACCAGCTGGTTGATCTGTGTGGCTGATGGCTCACCCTTGTGTCCTGGAGATGATAATGGTGTGTTAAGCAATACAGTGATAACACCAGTGATATAATTGACATTTATTTTTTTTATGCGAGAGGAAACTAGAAAAAAAAGGCCCACTGGGTTGTCTGTCCTGTTAAAGATCATAAGAGTTATCCAGAAATGCATCGCCATTGTAGCATGACAGCACCACAGTGAGCAGGAGACAGTCACCTTGAGCAGCGATGGCCTTCTGGATGTGCTTGAGAGTGAAGCCCATCTCCAGGAGGGGCGTGGCGATGGGGGGCGGCAAGGGTGGCAGTGGCGTGAGGGGAGGTGATGGGGAGTGACTCTGGGCCATGGGGGGCAGCGGGGCACTCTGAGGGGTGAGGGGGCCCATGGAGCGGCCTCGGGGAGGGTTGTGACCGGCACGGGTGGACTGCGACACCTGGACGTGTGGGGCAGACACCTCCCCCCCAGAGTGTGTGGCAGGAGCACAGGGCACAGTGATGGGCAGCCCCAAGGAGGTGATGGGGCGGCGGGGCAGCCTCACGTCACCCGTGGAAGAGGGAAGCTCACACAGCACATTCTGCGAGTGTTCTGCTCCATCGTCCATCTGCCAACACAACACCAAGGTCTGTAAGCAGGTTCTTCTTCTTTTTTATATATAAGAAGGAAAACTGACTAAGGACAAAAAAGAAAAAAAATAAATAAAATAAAACATACATAAAAAAAAAAAAAAGAGGCCCATTTCTGTCTTTCTTTAGGAGTGACAGAAGCAGCACAAAGCCTGCAAACACACTGTATAGAGCCTTCTTGAATGTCACCTTAATAGTCAATGCCTAAATCATTTTGTATCTTGGAATATTATACAAAGGCACACAGAAACATGAAGTACTTGAGGAAAAATAAATGGACAGCAAAGCCACAACAGGTGCAGATCCTGAGGCAGGCACAAGCATTACCTGGTCTGGCAAGTGGTCCTCTGAGGCGGTGAGGGCCATGATGCGGGACTGAGTATCGGCCACACTCAGACTGTCCTCGGCCCACGCCCGCACACACATGCTGTGCAGCACCATGTGGCAACGCTCCACCTCCGCCACACTCACTTGCCTGTACCATTATGGAGAATGAGCAGAGAAGACTAAGTATGATGTAAAGATATGGAAAAACAATACCTCAGCCAATAACATGAGGAATGAGAAGAAAACAACTAAAAATGAAACACACAGTGGAAGATGGCTAAAACAGAAAAAAAGAGGTTAGGAAGATAGATCAATATTTTACAGATTACATAATCTCTTCTTACATTACACTACATTAACCCCTTAACCCCTTCAGTACCAGGATGTTTTCATAATCATGCTGCTTACTATTTGGTGATTCTATACAGCTTCAGAAACTCATGTAGAGATTGAAATAGTGACGACTGCAGCAATTAATCTTGTGACCTCCATAGGCCCTTCCTAATGTAAATAAAATGGTCTAATATTACACAAATCTTAAGGTAAAAATGTGTCCCAGTATTGAAGGGGTTAACATAATAGATATCAGACATGCAACAGACACAACAATATACACAGAGGCCCACACAATATGCCATGACATTTACAATACATTCAACAACATTCCCAGCCATGACTGACCTCTTAAGTGGCTGTGGCTGGGTGCAGGCGGACACCATGCTGCGCACCAACACCCTGATGGCTGTGCGAATCTCATCCTCCTCATGGATCAGCGACACAGAGCTGCCCTTCTCTCCCACGTCCTGGAACAGAGGCGGGACCATTGCATTTGTGTTTGTGTGTGTGAGGGACAAAGTCTTTAAATCCTTTTCAATTTATGGTTCTAATTAACCCCTTCAGTACTGGGATGCATTTTTACCATGAGTTTTGGGTATGATTAGACAATTTTATTTACATTAGGAAGGGTTTAAGGAGGTCAAAAGAATAATGGCCAGAGTCTTCACTATTCTAATCCCTACGTAAGTAACCAGAATAAATATGAAAACGTGTCATGGTACTGAAGGGGTTAAGTAAACCTTCTCTCTTTCCTTTCCTCCCATAACATATATTTCCCATCAATCCTTCTGTGTGTGGTGTCTGTCTGGCCCTTCACACCTACCTTCTCCTGCACAGCTCTTGGCACCAGCAGCATCTCAGCATAGCGAGGGCAGTTCATGATGGCACAGATGGCCCTCAGGCTGGCACTCTGCAGGAAGGCTAGACGCAGTGCCATGCCTTCCTCCAGGCTCAGCTCTCCTGTCTGAAAGAATCAAGGGAAGAATACAAAGATTATCTGTAGAAATATAAGAACTTAACAAAATAAGGGAAGCTACACAAGAACCCACAAATTTCTACATGAAGCGTGTCTATCTCAATCATCAGCCCAGCCATTAATTGTTGTAGTGTTTTAAGTTGGTGGTACAAAGATAATGGCACAGAGTAGTTACAGTGCTGCACCACCTACCATCGGGGAGCCACGCAGGGCAGGCTGCTGTGGGTCAGAGCCCTGGGCATTGTCAGCCGAGCGGCCCGTCACCTGGTCCATGATGTTGGTCACCAGCTGGTCTGTGAGGAGGTCCATGGTCAGGCCATCTGAGCCTCCTCTGTGGGAAGGTGAAGGCGGTGGTGGTGGTGGTGGTGGTGATTAATCATCCAGCAGTTATATTAAACCATTTCATATAAAGCAATGTTGCTATCAATAATATTCCATTAATTCCAATAGTTTCTGATGGGAAGAGGACACTGCCAGTACAAGCAGACAGGAGCCTTCCCAGCAGACCAATGTACTGTACCTGGCTTTATGTTGTGAGGTGTCCTTGGCGCCTGAGGAGCCGAGGGGCTGGCCAGGCTCCAGGTGGGTCTGGGGCAGGTGTGGAGAGATGAGGCTGCCAGAGGAGGACAGGGAGGAGGTGGTCTGCAGCTCATCTGTCTCATGGTTGTATGTCACCTTTGGAAACTCAATCTGTCAAGAGGTGAAGTAAAGTGAAGTGAAATAAAGAACAAATGTAAAAGTCTCGGCTTAGATGAGTCAATCAAACTGAGTGAGTTTAAATGAAGATCTGAAGTGAGGTGATGGAAGTGAACTGAAGTCATAATCTCCTATAAAAACTTGAAATAATGTGAGGTGAGTAAATCAGGTGAGTAAATCAATCTGTGAGGTGATACAAGTTTGCTGAAGATTGCCAAGAAACCTACAAAGCAAATGATAAAAGTGAATTGAAACAAAGATTAGCAATAAAACTCTAAAGCCAAGTCTTCCTGAAGCAGACATGAGTGAGCTGGGATGCCGCACCTCCTGTGTGAGGCCAGCCAGCCGCATGACCTGCGTGATGACCCGAGCCGTGATGCCGGTGACCTTGGACACGTCGAAGGCCTGGGGCTCCACTGGCTCCAAGAGGGACACAGGCACGTCACTGATGCTGGTGTCCCAGTCGCACCACTGCACCTGAGGGATGGAGCACAGGGGAGGTGCAGTGATGGACATTTCTTAGCAAGGCACATTACAAAAATACACAACTCAACACAGGTGACTGGTGACATTGGTGTGGTGGCATCCTCACCTTGATGGCAGGGTGGCCCTGCCGCAGCGCCCCAAGCACCATGGCTCGCCGCCCTGTGCCCTTCTGTATGCATTGGCTGCCTACACGCAGGCCGCTGTCCACTCCGCCAATCATGGCCAGGGCCGGGTAGACCTCCTTACACAACTGCTCCAGGTTCATCTCAGACACCAGGTTGTGTTTGGTGGAGGGGCGGCCCGGAGCAGGGCTGGGGCACGGGTGGGCCTGCTCCTTCCTGGGAGTGTTTTGGCTGTCCTCATTGGGTGCAGAGCTGGGCACCTTCTTCTTGGCCTGCTCCTCCTGCTCCAGGCGCTCATCCAGAGTCAGTACATGCTCTTCTCTAGTCTGTTGCTGCTGTTGCTGTTGGTGTTGTGGGTCAGGGACAGCCTCCTCAGCTTCTGAATCTCCCTTGGAGGTGGGTTCTGAGGGGTCCTGGGGCTCCCTGGGCTGGGGCAGCAACTCGGTGGTCTGGTTGAGTCGTTCAATGATGCAGTCATTGACCTGCTGCGTCCAGGTGGCCGCCTCGTGCAGCTGGCGCAGCAGGGCGATGTGTGCCTCGGCCAGCACAGCAGCCTGTGGGGCACACAGAGGGTCGCCGGGGTCCAGGTCCCGGGGTGAGCCTCGCACCTGCATGTCCACCATCTTGACCTTCTCGCCGGGGTTTGTGCTGTAGAACATGACACACGGGTACAGCTCCCCGGCCTCCAGGTTCTCAAAGGCCAGGCGCGGTTCCTCACCGTTCTTGCCAAAGGAGAGCGTCCGTGCCTCCATGTCCAGCACCACGGTGATGTAGTCGCCCTGCGTGAAGCCCGGCAGGGACACACTCAGCTCGCCGTTGTGGTACAGGTTGCCGGAGTAGGCGCGGTACAGCCACATGTCGGAGGAGGTGCGGTGGCTGTAGTCCCTCACCGGGTGCTTGGACACGCCCACGCAGGTGCCCTCGTTGCCACGGTTCTCTTTCACTATCAGGAACTTCCACTGGTAACAGCCAGAGGTGATGGGGGTGGTGCCCAGGCCATAGCCCCGTCCCCCTGGCCCGTGCACCAGGGTGTGGCCGCCCTCCACTGAGCAGCACACAGACTTGTCTGGGTCGAAGCCCACCTCCTGCACCGGCAGGTTGTCATCGGGAGAGTCTGGCCGAGACTGTTCCTCCAGCAGCTCGGGGCTGGAAAGCCTCGTGAGGTGCCTCTGCAGCTCAGCCAGCAGCTGACTGGCCTTGAGGTGTGCCTGGGCTGAGGGCACCACCCACATGTTGGCTGCTAGCTGCACAAACAGCTGCCGCACCACCTGCTCCCGGGTCTCCAGGTCCAGGTCTGAGAAGGGCAGTGTGGCCCCCAGCAGGGTCAGCGCCAGCACCCTGGTCCTGACGCTGACCACCTGCGGCAGGTGTGTCTCTTGCTCTCCGGTCACCAGCAGCAGCAGCCGCACCCATGGCTGCCGCCCCACCACCGCCGTCACCCGGGGATTGACGCACAGCCGCCTCACAAACACCAGCAGGTTGCCCAGAGTCACCTCCAAGTGTCTCCTCCGCCTGGCGTCGGCCATGTTGTTGTTGTTATTGTTGTTGGTGGTGTTGATGGTGGTGGTGAGGCCGGTAAGCCGCAGCTCCAGGCGCCGCTGGCCAGGCCTCTTCACCTTCACCTCACCCTCGCCTGCCTCAGGCTCCTCCTCCTCCTCCCTCACTTTCTCCTCGGAGCTCTCTTTCTCAGGCTCTTTCTCTCGCGGCACCGATGGGACGTCCTGGGGCCCAAGGTTCTTCCAGGAGGTCTCGTTAGCCTTTACAATATGACTCACCAGGTCCTCCACCTGCAGGTACAACAGGTCCATCACCTGGCACAGCACAGACTCAGAGATGTCGTCAGCGTAGTACCTGAGGGCAGAGGAAACACTCCCTGACTCACCACCACATGACACGCTGACCCAGGAGTGACAGCCACACTGGTCCAACCACTGATGAATACACAGAGGACACTGACAGATGGATAGATAGCTAGAAGTGTCCATATACAGTGACTCCAACACTTACCCTGTCAGGATGGTGAGGATCTGGAAGAGGGTGTGAGCAGCATGAGGGAGGAGGTCGGAGGGGGAGGGGTGGGGAGTGTGGCGCAGTGCTGGAGGGTCGTAAGGGCAGCACATTCTCATGAGAGCGTCCAGCAAGCCACTGGACACAGCAAGGCTCAGGTCGGCCGCTTCGTATCGGACACTGAGTGCAAAGATGGTGAGGAGGCAGAGTCTCTCCTTCAGGCCTGTGTGGGAGGGATTGAAAGGAAAGGTTATTAGTTCTGTGTTTGTACTTGGTGAATAATCTACAGCCTGGAGGGAAGGACACCATGGCAAATATGGTGACGTGTGCACATGTCCAGAAAACACACATGAGCCACAAGTGTTCACCTTTGTCCGGGTGTTCGTGGAGCAGCAGGGAAGAGACGAGGTGCTGATAGATGACGTGCACAGTGTTGGCAATCTGCTGCTGTGTGGTCTGGCTGGCCGCCCTGATGCCGTCCAGGTAGTGTGTGGCCTCCAGGCTACGCACCAGGGAGTAGCTGCTGCTGCTCCACAGACTCTCCAGCCCAAAGCAGCCCGTCATCACCTCGTGGTACACCTGCCGGCCACAAGATTTGGTGACTCTTATCGCTGTACTGCACTGGCTGTCATTCTGTGGCAGATCTGCTTACTGTTCTACTTTGCCAGTCTTTATTTATGTGTGGGAAATATTTATGAGTTTTCAAGATTTACAACACTGTATAAGACATGACACATTTAAAAATCCTGAATAGTAAGTGTTATTTTTAAATGTGGAAGACAAATAGTATCTCACTGAGGGAAGCAGAGCCCCACACGCCTTGTCCAGGGAAACGTGTTGGGGCTTCCCTTCCTGCTGCTCCTTCTCTTTGTCTTCTGTTGCCGCCACCTCCTTGTCCCCTTCCTGGGCCGGGGTGAGCAGGACCAGCATTAGCTCCAGGGCCTCCAGGCGGGACTGTCAGGAAACACACACCCAATTAAATATTTGACAGATTCCTCCATGACTCCTCTTCATTCATGTGAGCCTTGAGTCACCCTAAGCTGCGGCTGTGTAAGGAGGACGACTGCCGGCTGACTCAAACCTATCACTCCTTGCTCACAGGAACACTAACATCTCACAACAAAACTGTAAGACTCGAATCAAAGTGTGACTTAAATGCTGCTGGATTGAGGTAAAACTTCCACCTCCTCTTACCTTCCTCCTCCTCCTCTTAGTGCACATTTTCCTCACTTTTCCTCTACCTACATACCTTTACCCCTCCTCTTCCACGTCTATTTTTCCAGTAACTCTTTGTCCTACTCCTCTTCCTCCTCCACTATCTAACCCCAATAACTTCCATTCATCCTACCAACCACATCCTTCTTCCTCCTCCTCCTCCTCCAGTAGTCTCACAGCCTCACCTCTGCCCTGGACTGCTGTGTGGTCATGGAAGCCAGCAGCACATCCGGTCCAGGGGGCATATTGGCAGAGGTCTTGTGGGAGGCCAGGTGGTGGTCCTCTGCGCCCACAAACCTCAGCACCTCAATGCAACGTCCCATCACCAGCACCAGAACCTCCTGGCTTGTCCTGCATCATGAGAGGTTATATATTGGTGATGATTAGTCTTGTGGTAGCAAAGATAACTGTAACTCTTAATGCTAACACTTGACTCCAACTTGCATTATTGTCTCCCACTACTATTGTTGATACTGTTGCTATTAACCCCTTCAGTACTAGGACACATATTTACTTTGAGATTTGTGTGCAAATGGACCATTTTATTGACATTAAGAAGGGTCTATGGAAATCAGGAGATTAATGGCCAAAGTCTTAACTATTTTAATCCCCCCATAAGTTTCTGCAGCTGTGTAAAATCACCAAACAGTAACCAGAATGAATATGGAAATGCATCATGGTACTCAATTTTTGCCTACCATTACTGTTACTACTATTACTTTTACTATTACTTCCTCTTCAACTCTTTAGCCAGTATTACAGAGCCACATAACCCAGCAACATGCACAGGAGTCACTCACAGCTGCGTGGTGGTCTTGGGCAGCAGCGGAGCGGGTCTGATTGCCATGAGCAGCATCAGGCACTGTGTGATGATATTCTGACTGGCCGCCTCATAACTGACTCCCTCTGTGGCCTCTGCTCCACCCTCCTCACCCTCTGCAAAGAACCACCACCACCGCCACCATTTTATTCAGTAAGGTTATAATGTTCAGACTATTATGAGTTTCTTTTGAGGTATTCGGGATCTTTTTTTTTTAGTTTAGAGGCATTTATGAGGTTCTAAGATGTACTGTAATCTTCTCTCTCTCTCTCCTACTCACCTTGCTCCTCATAATTCCTGGGGTTCCTCATGGCCATCAGTCGCTCCCTCAGCTCCCTCACCTCCTCCTGGTTTTCAGTCGAGCCTGCACAACACACAAACATAAAGACACTTATTGATTCTGAATATATAAAGGCGTGTCAGTCTAATTATTTTGCTCTCTCTCTCTCTCTCTCTCTCTCTCTCTGTCTCTGTCTCTGTCTCTCTGTACCTGGTTCTTGGTTGGCAGTGGCAGTGAGGGACAACATTTGCTCCACAATCTCCACTCTTACTCTCTCCTCCTCCTGTGCTGCCTCTGAGCCTGCCCGTGACGTCTCCTCTCCCTCTGCAGGACGGCAAGGAAAAAGGACATTATACTTTATGGTGATTCTTGGCGACACAAATCATAACTTCAAGGTCACATAATGCTGTACTAAGTTCAGGTATATATTGGTGAATCAAACTTAAACACTATACATATTTTAAGATTGTGATTTTTGTCTCGATTAGTTTTGGTATATATTGGCAAATTAAAACTTAACCATTATATTTATTGAGCTTTTTTTGAGGCTGTGAGTGAATATCCATGCCATTTTGTCTTTTGTTCAAGTACATATTGGTGTATTAAACTTGAGCATTATATTTATTGAGTTCTTTTGAGGTTGTGAAGGAATATCAATGTCTTCTTGTCTCAATCTGCAGGTGAAAATGCTTATATTGGTGGTGCAATACTGAAGGTGTGATGAATGGAGGGTATCTATGTGGCTGATAAATGACTCACCGGTAACCTCCTGCGTCTTGAGAGTGACCAGACGGCGGCGAATGTGGTACACCAGCCGGAACACTTCCCTCATCACCGGGCAGTAGTGTATCCTGCAACACCACCAATGTCAACACCAACTCAACCACTACCACCACCACTTTCAACACCATCAATGTCAACACCAACACCACCAATATCAAACAACCTCCATCACTACCCCCACCACTACCAATGTCAACACCACCGACGACACCATCACCACCACCACCACCACCACCTCCACAAATGTCAACACCACCACTAAAAATCACCCACATAGCTTAATCACCAAACATCACCAAACACTGAACAAACCCCTAAAAATACACACAACTTAAAAGAAAATAGAATAAAACCCATACAAATCATTTAGCTAACTTGAATCAGCAACACCCATACAGAGACACACAGACACACAGGCACATACCCGAGCTGTGTCTGTGTGATGGAGGTGTGTGTGAGGAAGGCAGACAGCAGCAGGTGTGTTGAGGTGTCCAATAGAGCATCTTCCTTCACCTCACAAGTGTCCCAATCCTCAGCACATGCCAGCTCCTCCATCCATCGCGTCACCTGGCTCTCTGTTCCCAGGAGAGTCAGAACGTATTGGAAAGAGTGCAAAAGTGAAGTAATGGCTATGTAAGTGTGATAAAACAGGGAGATAGATGTAATAGGCATTGTGAGGCTCAAAGTTGTGAAAATGTAATAGGATAAAAAGGGAAAGAAGAGGAAGAAATGAGAATGGAGAAAGAAAAGAAGTTAAATGCTCATGAAAGATGCAAAAAAAAGTGAAAAAAAAAAAACTGTTTATGTTGGAAGGAAAGGAACACATGAGGAGAATACAACAGTGACCTCATGAAATTGTCAAAATCAGAAAAAAAACAAGAAAAGAATAAGAAACTGAAAAAATAGAAGAAATATAAAACCAAGACATACAAGAACAAGTACAAGAAAAAGAGAACAGAAAAGAACAAGAAATATAGAAGCAAAACACTCACAAACAAGAAAAGAAGAAGGAAACTGAAAAAAAGAAGAAATATATAAGCAACGCACACAAAAACAAATACAAGAAAATGAAAACAAAAAAAGGAAGAAATACAAAAGAAAAATACTAAGAAACAATTACAAGAAGAAGAAAACTGAAAGAAGAGAAAACTGAACCAACACACACAATAACAAGTACAAGACACACTCACTGGGCTCAAGAATGGTGACGAGTGGTGAGGTGAGCTGAGGGTAAGTGGTGACAAGGTTGTGCATCGCCTCCACCACCACCTCCCGCCCACACTCCACCAGCCCCACCACCTGGCTGATGGCGGCGCTCACCTTCTCTGTGGTGGAGGAAGGTGGGACAGGGATCAGGTGGAGAAAGCCAAGTGGTGTTGTGAGTATCTTGTATTATTTCTATCACTTGACGCTTCTTGATGGCATTGGAGTGAATGTTCCGCTAATCTAACTTACCTAACCTAACAAGAGCACTGGTTCATGTCCTTAACCCCTTCAGTAGCAAGATGCATTTCCATATTCACTCTTTACAACTTCAGAAACTCATGTGGGAAATTAAAATAGTGAAGACAGTGGCTATTAATTTTCTGTCCTCCATAGACCCTTCCTAATGTCAATAAAATTGTCTAATTACAACCAAACTCACTCAAAAGCTCATATTCTTAATCTTTTCACTACCATGATGCATTTCCATAATCACTCTACTTATTATTTGGTGATATTTTACAGCTTCACAAACTCATGTGAGGGATTAAAATAGTGAAGACTGTGGCCATTAATCTTCTGACCTCCATAGACCCTTCTTACGTAAAATGGTCTAATCATGAACAAATCTTAAGGTAGAAATGTGTCCCAGTAGTGAAGGGGTTAAGCACTTCAAAATCTCATCTCACTTATAACAAACTGTAGTAAATAGTGAGGCTTTCAAATACACTTTCTAAAGATAGTTAATACTGATTCTGCAACACCATAATAAATACGAGAAAACAGCTAATTATCAGTGACCTTTAGAATTAGTAATGTAGAAATTTATGAAGACAAGACATAAACTTACTAAGATGCCAGATAAAATAGTTAATACTGATTCTACATCACCACATAACAAACACATGAAAAAAAATAGCAAATTAATTTTATGACTTTGAGAATTAGTAATGTAGAAGTTTACAAATGCAAGCCACAAACTTACCAGGACATCGCACTTCACTGGCCAGACCACAGGAGAACAGCTGTAGAGAGAGCCAGTCCTTGCTTCTAAGTTCGCTGGGGGTGAGTGGCGGCCCCAGCAGCATTCCCTCTAGGCACCGCCCCACCACCAGGCCACACGCTCTCTCCACGTCCAGCAGCCATACCCACTGCCGCCCCACCACGCCGCCCCCAACGCTCTTCACGGTGTCCGGAGTGGGTGTATCTACTTCTTCTTGAGGGTGAAGGAAGCAGTTATGAGCAGAAACAGTCTCACTATCCAGACTTAAATGTCAATCTCTTCAGTAACAGGACGTGTTTTCATATTCATTCAGGTTACTATTTTGGTGACTTTATACAGCTTCAGAAGCAAATGTTGGGGATTAGAACAGTAAAGTATCTGGACCATTAATCTTTTGACCCCCAATAGACTCTTCCTAATGTAAATAAAATTGTCTTATCATACCCAAAACTCAAGGTAAAAATGTCTCAGTACCAGAGGGGTTAAACACAGAACAAAATGAACAATGATGGTTACACAGCACTAATTACAGTGACAAAGAGTACATGCATGCTGAGAGAAATGCTGGGTGATGTAAATGCAAAGCTAAGACCAAGTGAATGTAGCTCAGATCCTTTTTGCTACAGCCAGATGATCACAAATAGGTAAATACACACTTCTTCACAGACCACACTCCCTACACCATAAAATTATATAAGTAAACCTATTCATTCTATATACTTCTCTCTCTCTCTCTCTCTTCTATATACCACACCAGCCTAGGCAAAACACCACACACATACAAATAATTCCCTCACAGCCCTGTCAATCTCTAGTGGAAAGGAACAGTCTGAACACAACACAGCTGGCTACAGACAAACAAACACAAGGTTCATTTAAGAGGGAGGTTTCAAGACACATATCCCTTTTTTTTTCCTGATCTGCAAGGGGACTGAGACTTAAGTGGGCCTCTTTTTTTATTTTATGTCCTTGGCCAACTTCTCCTGCAGGAACCTGAAGGATTAAGACTGGAACACTGGAGGGAACAGGACTTACGAACACACACACACACACACACACACACACACACACACACACACACACTAAGCATACCTGACGTCACATCCTCCTGGTCGGTGAAAGAAGTGACATTGGCAATGGTGCGATTTGTGGAGTCTAGGATGGGGAGGAGGGCTCTGAGGGGGCCAAGGAGGGGACGCACCAACCTGGCCGGGAAGAGCAGCAGTGCGTACACCACATGTGCCAGCACCCAGCCACTCACACTGCGGTACACCACATCTGCAGCGTTGGAGGAGGGAAAGTCGCTGTTAGTGTTAACTTTGGAATTCATGGCTAAATATTTTTTTCCTTACTTTCATTACCTTAGAAGTTCCCGGTTTCTATTATATTCTTAGCTTTAAGTATTATGAAAGCAACACTGGAGGACGATACACAATAAGAGAAAGTGATGGTAAGAGGAGGGAAAATAATACAATACAATACAATACAATACCAGGGACATGAGAGGCTAAGATAACACACAGTCACGATGAGGCTGAGTGACTTTTTTTTCTTTTTTTTATGGAAGAGGGGAAGCTGGCCAAGGGAAAAAAATAAAAAGAAAACATGAAAAAAAAAGGGCCTACTTGATTGCCAGTTCCCTTAAAGATAATGAGAGTTAGCAAAAAGTTCGGGACAAATGTCTTGACTTGCCATGTATGAGGTGGGCCAGGCCAGGATGTGAGGACAGCAGGGAGGACGTCTGGCTCAGAAGGTCCCCGCACATCTCAAACAACTCCCGCAGGTGTTCATGAAGGAGAAGCATGCTGGGGGAGTTCTGTAGGAGTGGCAGAAGGTGAGTGAGAGGCAACTGTCATGTGTTAGAAGTCCAATATATATACAATCTCTCCTTAACCTCTTCAGTATCATGACACATTTTCATATTCATTCTGCTTACTATTTTGTGATCTTGTAAAGCTTCAGAAACTTATGTGGGAAGGTTGAAATAGTGAAGACTCTGGCCATTATTCTTCTGACCTCCATAGACTTGCTGTCAATAAAATCATCTAATCGTACCCAAAATTAATGGTAAAAATGTGCCCCAGTACTGAAGCGGTTAATTCATGTAATATAAAGATGGTTGTCAGAGATTACGCTCTAAATATACATCTTGTTTTAATTCATGCAATGCCAGACTTGTCACTTTTTATCTGACTGTCTTTTTACTGCAACACAGTACACGTGATGCACACTTTCTCCCCTTCTCTCTCTCTCTCTCTCTCTCTCTCTCTCTCTCTCTCTCTCTCTCTCTCTCTCTCTCTCTCTCCTTCTGTGGGTGTTGTGCCTCACCTCCTCAAACTGGTGATGGGTGCAGTAAGCCAGCAGGTGGGAGTGAAGAGTGGACAGCAGGCGGAGGAGGTGCTGAGGGTGTGTGCCGCCCAGCTGAGAGTCAACGTGCTGCTGTCGATGGGGCGCTTCACCCTTGTCCTGCCCTGGCCCCGTCCCTGTGCCTGTTCCTGCTCCTTCATCGCCTTCTGCAGGATAAATGTTTGTTACTTTTGCCACTGTAGTCATGGAGGAGTGAGTATAAGGAGAACATGCCTAGTGGTTCTCGACTCTAAACCTGGATTTAGAGTCAAGGTACACACAACTAACACTGCCTGGGTTTAGAGTCAAGGAACACACCACTCACACTTCCTGGATTTAGTACTCTTTGTTAATCTCAAGTTGTCTGATGCACTGATGGTAACAAGGCACAACAACCAATACACCCTCAGCCTACCAAAACTTAAAGGGAAAATACTAAACACAAAGAAAGCAAGTGTGTGAGGTCACTATACTGCTGACCATCACTGTTTCAAGACATTTGTTCCATAATTTTGGCTAATGCTTCACTACTCTTCCAGGGAACCAGCACTCAAGCAGGCCTTTTTCTTTTTTAATATTTTGTTGCCCTTGGCTGGTTTCCCTCCTGCATAAAAATAAATAAATAAAAAAATAATAATAAAAATGTACGTGCCTCTTGTAGTGTCAGTGAGGTGTGTGGGGGACATCTGGATGGGCGGCACAGGGCTGGCTCCTGACGGTGGGTCCTCATGGGGCTTGAGTTTCTGTGGTGCCCGGGGCTTCACCTTGAGTGTGTTGCTCTTGGCTGGCCTCTCCTCCTCCAGGATCTGCTTGAGTTGGTGTTCCTGAAGGAGGGAGAAACAGACCAGGAGTGATTATGTGGGTGGTCATGTGAGCGACAAGGTGAAATAATCAAACTCCAAAATTATCCTAACTGAGCACTTCATTCTTCCTTAGGCTTTGAATAACAAAACAGAACAATAAGCTACACATTCTGCAGTTAACTCAAACAACTCCACCAAAGGATAATACTGAAATAACATAAACACTTCCATCTGAATATTTCATTACATCAAATTTAAATCAACTTAGTTCATAAATTTTGTCGTTAATCCCTTCATTGTATAGATCATCATTTAAAAAGCATCACTAACAATAATCAACAATAAAATAGTGACTGTCTAGGAACCAACGCACTAAGGTTACCTCCAAAACACCCACAATGCTCTATTCATTAAAAAAAAAAGCTCCTGGGTCTGGGTTTGAATGGTGTCCCAGGGAATGCATGGTTGTCAGATCTTGAGGAGAACCATGAGCTGTCCTTGTAATAAGTGTGTTGATCACCAAAAAGCAAGTATTATTCACATCAAATCAATGACGTTATCAATAAGCTACAATGTGTTTGAAATCCAGGAGCCATTTTAGAGAAGACAGACTTTAGGAAGCAACAGACTAAGGTTACTTTCAAAACACCCACACTGCTCTCATCATTAAAAAGCATCAATAACAATCAACAATAAAATAGCAACTGTCAAAACATCCACAGTGCTCTAGGTACCTCAGTCATCCCCTAAAGAACCAACACCCCCCCCACCCCAAGGACTCACAGTGTGGAATCTGAGGTTGGCCAGCAGGGTGCGCATCAGGTCCCGTGGCAGGGTGGCAGAGGGATCCTGGAGGGAGGCAGGGGCATCCTCGGAGGAGCTGTAGCCAAGGAGAGCGGCCACATGACTTGGGTCCTCCAGGCTCACCACCAGGATGCCCAGCTGCAGCCTCTGTCAGGGAGAAGGATGGTGAAAGATGGTAAAGGATGGTGAAGGATGGTACAGGATGGTGAAGAATGGTGAAGGATAGTGAAGAATGGTGAAGGATGGTGCAGGATGGTGAAGGATAGTGAAGGATGGTGCAGGATGGTGAAGGATGGTGAGTCTTGGGTCCATATTCAGAAACACCTTGCTCTCTCACCATGACAGTTTTTCAATGCCACAGAGACAACTAAGCAGATTTTCAAGACAGTATGATAAACTAGAAATCTTGCCAATCTATCACCAGAATTACAAAAATACCCTTAAAAACACGAGTATCTTCAACTAGCGCCTTTGGAAAGCAGTGATGGTGAGAGAGCAAAGCGTTTCAGAATACGGACCTTGGAAGGGTGATGAAGGATAAGAGAAAGAAATTGTCAGGGATAGTTGTCATTATTATCACTGTTGTACTAGTTAAGTTTTTGTATCTGCCTGAGCTCAGCATGCACAAACCAGAAAGGAAGGGAAAGAATAAAATGTACAATAATAGTAATAATAACAACAACAATGTGGCCTTACTGAGTAGAGGCCTGTGTGTTACCTGGCCATAGGTGAGCTGGCCCCAGTCCTCAGGTGACTTTGGCAGCAGGCCGTAGAGCAGACTCATGCGTGAGGCGAGGGGAGGCAGCAGCAGGGGGGAGCTGAGGCCCTCACACACCTCTGCCTCAATGGCCCGTGGCAACTTGGCATCCACCAGCCTAAGAAAAAGAAGAAACGGAATTATGTGTGTTTGTTTATCTGTTTGTTTCCAAAGGCTCCAGCAAAAATAAAGCATTGTGGTGTTGATGGTGAGTGTGGCATCCCTCACCTGAAGAGCAGCTCCCTGAGTGGTGTTGCCTCGGCCCCAAGCACTGCCTGGGCCATGCCTCCCGTCAGTGCCAGGGACAGGTGGGTGTTGAGCAGCTGCAGGCACAGCAACACAAACTTCTCCTGGTCCCTGGTGAGTCACACACAAACGATGCTTACAATGAATACAACAGAAAAGAAGAACCATTTCAAAAACAGCAAAAATCAAAAAGTCAGATCTTTTTTTTTCCATGCTGGAGAGAAGCCAGCAAAAAAAAAAAAAAAAAAAAAAAAAAAAAAAAGGCCACTTAGGTGGTGGTTCCCTAGAAGAAAAGTAAAGAGTTAGCCAAAATTAAGGAACAAATGAATGAAGTAGAAGCATAAAATTCTCCCCTGCAGTACTGAATATTAACTTCCTGTGACAACAGAGATGGCCGAAGAAGGAACAAATAATAGAGATGTTGACGTACCTTACAGAGGCAAACGGTTTGATGGGTGTGTCAAAGGCATCAAAGCAGCAGTAGAGCTCGATAAAGGTGCGCAGGAGGGAGAAGGTGCCCTCCTGAAGGTCCACACAGAAGGGCCGGTGCCACGACACCACACGCCTGCACCACACACATAAACACTCAATAATCACAGTGTTGGTCCTTACAACTACACTAGGTCCACTCACACATACAATTAACCCCTTCAGTACTGGGATGCATTTTTACCTTGAGTTCTGGGTGTGATTAGACATTTTATTGACATTATGAAGGGTCTATGGAGGTCAGAAGATTGACAGCCAGAGTCTTCACTATTCTAATCCCCATACAAATTTCTGAAGCTGTAGGAAATCACCAAATAGTAACCAGAATATGAAAATGCATCGTGGTAATGATGGGATTAAATATCAGAAAAACACAAAACATATATACAAAACCACACACACACACACACACACACACACACACACACACACTCGCCTGTCAGTGGGAATGGCAGTCCAGGCAATTGAGTGTGTAGTTCCAGCGCTGATCTGATGCACGGCCACATCCAGCCCCATCACCTTCTTGGGCCGCAGCAGTGGTGAGATGGTGTGTCCCTGCCCGCACTGACCCATTGTGTTGGAGCCCCACGCATACACCTGCATCACAAGAGGCCAAGGATGAGGATGGGTGAGATAGACAAATATTTCATTGTTAATCTTACTGAAATCAATGAAATGGCTAGAAAAAACAAATATTTCATTGTTAACCTTACAGAAAACAATAAAATGGTTAGAAAAAACAATTCCAAAAACATTCAATGGAAAACTAACTCAAATAAAACACATGCACACACACACACACACACACACCTCCGACTCATGAGTGAGGGCCAGGACATGTGAGTCACCAGCCGAGATGTCCACCACCCTGAGACCGGACAGCTCCTCGATGGGCCGTGGGCGGAGCATGGTGGCCTCAGAGGAACCCATGGCCAGGCAGGGTCCCGTTCCCCACACCCACACCTGAAAATGACCGTTGTCACCGCCCTGTGCCGCGCAGCGGTGGCGGGGCGAAGAGGCTGGTCAGTGTGGTGGTTATGGTGGCGACAAGGGAGGGAGGGCAAGGGAGATGAGGGAGAGGTGAAGTGAGAAGCAAGGCAAGGGAGAGTAGGGAAGGTAAAAGGGAAGGAGAGAAGCCTGGTGTTATGTGGAGCAATCGGACGCCAGGCAGTGATGGCTTGGGTGGCAGTGATAGAGATTTCTGTTGCAAGTTGCTATTACTCATAAAACGTTGAGTGGGAAACAGGTTCTAGTGATTAACGTTATCTCCAGAGGTGTCTCAGTACTCCTCTCTTGAAGCAGTGAGTGAAAACAAAGTGGGATGTTAAACTCTAAATGGTTTCTTAATATTTTGTACATTTCCACATCATCATCATCACCATCAACTCATACTGGACAACACTTCCACAATATCAGAGAGCTTCATAAATCTGCATTGACTGAGATCTGTGAGTAGAAGTGCCTCACCTGAGCAGCACTGATATTAAAAGCAGAAAACACATTACTTTATTCTCACACATTAGAGAGAGTCATGAATCTCCCCTGACTGAGAGATCTGTGTGTGGAAGTGCCTCAAATGAGCAGCACTGACACACAAAGCAGAAAACACACTTTATTCTCACACAAAGGCTGAAATTACTCACTGGGATTAATGCAACGTAGCCACAACTCACTGGCGTCCTTATCAGCAAACAGAGAAAAAGAAAGAGACAGAGAGAGAGAAACTACAGCCTACAGGAGTATTTATTAAAACCATGCACTGACAACATGAGTAATAGTACTTTGATAAAAAAAAAAAAAACTAAGTAAAAAAATATAATCACATAAACTACGTAAGGATTAAACATTAGACAAAATTAATATATATAAAGCTAGACTATTACTGCTTCTGCTGGAATGAAAATAAATAAATAAAAAATAACAATAAGAGAAGAGCATGTGAAGCCAGAAAGTTACCCTGTGCAAAAGGCAGAAACAGACACAAATGAACACACACACAAACCCAAAGCAAAACAAAGCAACACCTGGAAATATACACAAAACACTTGACCACATGCGAGAGCGAGAGCGAGCGAGCGAGAGAGAGAGAGAGAGAGAGAGAGAGAGAGAGAGAGAGAGAGAGAGAGAGAGAGAGAGAGAGAGAGAGAGAGAGAGAGAGAGAGAGTATTCCAATGTCCCTCAGTCAGTCCCTAAGGTCTTGGTGACGTCAATAACAGCTTTCTTTACAAGGCTGGTGAACGGAGAGCTTGAGTTTTGTACAAGTAGTTATAAAGACAGACAGTTCCATCCCTTGTGTGTCTGTTTTGTTAGGCACACACTGTAGACGTTAGTGAATTTAATGCTTTTTATCCTTACACACTTTACTTTCAATTCTACATTTCATTCAAAAAGATATCAGAGAGAAAAACAATGAAGAAGGAAGAAAACAAAGAAGAAAATGACAAGAAATAAAAACAAAAGAAACAAAAAAGCAAAGAAAATAGATAAAGAAACACACGCACACACACACAAAATTAAATGACAAAACAAGACAAAACAAGAAGAAAACCAAGAAAAAGCAAGAAAAAAAAAACGGGCATGAAAATAGACAGATAGAGAACACACACACACACACACACACACACACACACACACACACACACACACACACACACACACACACATCATTCATAGATTAGCAAGACACCAAAGCAAAGAGCCATGACCACAACACACATCCAGACACACTCAATAAAAGCCACTACTGACATCATTACAACACACACACACACACACACACACACACACACACACACACAGCTGATCATACAAGCACACACTGTACATGAAGCCAAGGCACCTCACAGCCACAGAAGACATGCCACAGCTTAACAAAGACCTCGATTGGTAAGCAGAGGGAGTAAGGGATAAAACAGACCATGCTGCACTTCAAAATAAGCTAAAAATAAGTAAACAAATTAGGGTGCATGTATGTTGTCAGGCTCAGATTAAAGAAGCATTATATATCAGTTAGTATCCTAAGAGATTTTGTAGCAGTAGTAACAGTGGTAGTGAAAATAATCAAAGTATAAAGGAGATATGAGTCTTGGAGGTGATGGAAAGGAGAGAGTAGCCAGTAAGGACACACATGGAAACAGGAAACAGAGGAAGACAAAAGGATCAGGCAAGGAAAATATAAAGGCAACAGAAAGAACATGAAAAAGAGACAAGCAAATGAAGGAGAACCAAGCAGGAAAGAGTAGAAGGAATACAGGAAAAGATGAAGGGAGAGAACAAAGAGAAAAGGAGGAAAAACAACAGATAAAATGAAGAAGGAAGGACAGATTGAAGACATGAAACAAAGAGATAGAAAAATAAGGAAATAGGATAAGCAACGGAAGAGGAAGAAAATGGAGAGTAAAGAGAGTAAGTAATGAAAAAGAAAGAGGCTAAAAAGTAAGATAGACAATAAAGCAAACAACAGAAGAACAAGATGAAAGAATAAAAGAGGAATGAGTGATATCAGCAGAATAAGAAGAGAGAAAAAAAGAGAAAATCAAAGAAACAATAAGAAAAAAGAAAGAAAAGAAGTTGGCAGTATGAAACAAGAGTTAGCAGAGGAGAGAAGGATGAGAGAGGTGAACAAGAGTGAAGGCCACAAGCATGGTAAGGAACAGAGATGACCAGGGGGAACAGAGGAGAGCGGAGAGCGTGTGGCAGTGAATCAGTCGATGTGTAGGGAAGATACCAGTCAGCACCCCACCTTTCTTCAGGGTGTGTGGTGGAAGCTGGTCAAGTCAGTCTGCCCCCAGCCCCAGCAGCCCCACCAAGGACACAGGTAAAGGGCAGGGGAGGAAGTAGGGAGGTTCTGCGTCACACCACGGGTCACATCGCAGCAAAACAACCACTCCCACAAGTACCCACACACCACCAACCCAGCACGTCACCTCCTTGCCTCACAAAACTAGACAAGCTGCTTATAATTGTGTGATGTGTGTAGACCTGACTCTGCGCTTGGTGATGGTGTTTTGAGAGGCGAAGGAGTGATGGTGAGGGTGGTGAGGGAGCGTGGGGAAGTGATGGCAGGAAATGGTGATCTTGCTACATAGGAAGGCACTAGTCACACCACTCTGGCACCTTGAGATGACCTTCACTACACACACCAGGGGAAATGCAGGGAATTGGATCATCATGTGTATGTTTTTACCTAGTTGTATGTCACAGGGTTCAATTGGGGCTCATAGTGACCTGTCTTCATATCAACATTTATCCAACTTTTTCTTAAATTTTGCACACTTTCTGCTGTTACAATCTCTACACTTAATCTCTTCCCATGTGTGTGTGTGTGTGTGTGTGTGTGTGTGTGTGTGTGTGTGTGTGTGTGTGTGTGTGTGTGTGTGTGTGTGTGTGTGTGTGTGTGTGTGTGTGTGTGTGTGTCAGGGAATACATCTTTTCAAACACTAGTGGCAGAGGTTAGACATAAAAACAAGAGTGTGCCAATAAACAAATCTCTCAAAACACCAACAACTGAAATGTAAGGTGTGATTTTCCTTCAATTTCTCCCCAAACACCTTAATTTATCATACTGGCAACTGTCAAGAGACAAAAACACACATGGACTTCACCAAACTTAACAAGCCAAAACGTGACAGAACTCTTAATCTCCAACCAAAGAGAAAATAAAGCAAAGAATTAAACATTGCCTAATTTAAGAGCATTACTTTGCGAGAGAGAGAGAGAGAGAGAGAGAGAGAGAGAGAGAGAGAGAGAGAGAGAGAGAGAGAGAGAGAGAGAGAGAGAGAGAGAGAGAGAGAGAGAGAGAACAAGGAGGAAAAAACCAAACCCATTCTGTGACTCAACATAACAGCTTTGTGGGGAGAAAGTGGGCATCAAAGTGGCGCTACAAGTGTGTTCTGAGTCAGCGGGGAACATAGGGACAGTTCTGATGATCTCACCTGCATCTGCCTCCACCAAGACAACGTGACAGCAGCAGCAGGTTTGGGGAGGACGGGAAGGGAAGAGAAGGTTGGGAATAAGAGGAACACCACCACACAGAAGCACATAAATACTCACCCACACACACTTATACACACAATGCCACAATGTTGACACACAGACAGACAATTAATAGCTGCTACAACATGATATACAACTGTGCATTGTCTACACACTGTTGCTTCCTACGCATTGTTTGAGTGACGGTGGACAGTGCGACAGTGACGGTTGATGGGACAGTACACACTCCCTCCCACACAAGCAGACAGTTACACAAGAGGTACAGATGGGTCCAAAAAAACACACATTCAAACACTAGATGGATGGATGAAAGGGAGGGACGTTAAGACACACACACACACACACACACACACACACACACACACACACACACACACACACACACACACACACACACACACAGACAAAGAATTCAGACAGGCACAGATGGAAGGCACACAAAACACACACACACACACCTTTACCAACCCCACCAAGACACATACATACACACACACACACACAGGTAAAAGGGGATAAAAAGCCAGCTGGATTTAAAACAACCCCCAAACCTCACACCACCAGAAAACCCCACCCAGATAAGAGGCAACACCAGGGAGCAGGGAGGCAGTGGTGATTGGTGATGGCAGACCGTGACACCTTGAGACACATATGGCCAACAGAACACCAGAAGCATTGATCTCACAAACAAAGGGCAGGAGGGAACGACAGGAGGGTTAAACATGAATATCTTACTGTACTTAGAGGCTATTGAATACTAAATCTCACTCTAAACCTGCTTATCAACTGACAGGCCTGTATTGTGAAACGCTTAGCTCTCTCACCATCAGTGCTTTCCAAAGGCTGTAATTAAAGATGCTCATGTCTTTATGGTTCTGGGTGATAGACTGGCAAGATTTCTAGTTTATTACAAGGAGAAACTTTCTTGAAAACCAGGCTAGTTGTCTCTGTGGCCTTGGAAAATTGTCGTAGTGAGAGGGGAAGGCTCTGAATACAGACATAAAAGCCTGACTGAACTAACTGACTATATTAGCTGAAGAGTTACAAATTGATAGACTGACTGACAACTGAGTGGTGAATATCAGCTAAAGTCATGAAAGTGTTGATAGATGGCTAACCAGCTGTAACTGTCTAGGCTAGCTGGCTATGGCACCCTAAGCACACCTGACTCACATAAACATGACCTCTACACTTCAACACTGACTCACCAGCAGCCTGTAACTGTGTGGGCTGGCTGGCTGGGGGACTAACCTGACCGTGGGCTGCCAGGGCGAGGGAGACCTGTGTGCCAGTTGTCAGCTTGCGCACGGTGAGTCCCTGCAGCGCGTCCACCACCCTCGGCCGGTACACTTTAGCTGTGTCCCCGTGGCCCAGCTTGCCGTGGTCCCCTGGGGTAGTGGCACGGTATATATGACAGGTTGTTGAGTTTTTATTTCTCTTTTTTTTTCATGCAAGAAGGGAAGCTGGCCAAGGGAAACAAAAGATAAAAAAGACAAAAAAAGGCCCCCTTGAGATGCCACTTCCTTTAGAGAAAAAATGGAATCAGCCAAATGTCAGAGAGTTGTGTTGAATTACCTTCTAAGTCTGTCATTCCCAGTATAAGGTAAAGGAATATATGTTGGATCATCTACTCAGTCTGTCATTTCTAGCATAAAGTGTGTATGTTGTATTTCCTCATTAGTTAGTTATTTTTAGCACAAGGTAAGAATGTTGCATTATCTATATAGTCTATCATTTCCAGTATAAGGTAAGGGTATATATGTTGCATTACCATCTTAGTTTAAATAAACATTCCCCATTGATGTCACTCCTCTTGCTGACCTTCTAGAAACCATGAAGTGAATAAATAGAGGCAAAACAGTGACAAGGAGACTCACCTGAACCAAACGACCACACCGTCCGGCCGTCAGCAGAGAGAGCGAGTGTGTGCGCGCTGCCACACACCACCTGCCCCACCCCTGAGATGTCCCGCACCAGGGTGGGAATGTTGCGGCTCGTGTTGTCCCCGTGGCCTGGGGTAGAAGGTGGTCACTAAATAAGCAACAAACACACACACCTACAAATTTCATTACTTTATTCTTAGGTGTATCCACTCACCAAGACGGCCGTAGTCTCCCTCGCCCCAGGTAAAGAGCTCCCCCTCCTGTGTGACGCAGGCCGAGTGACGGTACCCAGCGGACACCCAGCGCACCACCTTGCTGGTCAGCGGCCCTGCCACTAACCTTGGGTACTTCTGGGTGACATTGTTGCCGTGGCCCAGCTTGCCATAGTCACCTGCACACACACAGATGGGACATGAAGCAGGCTAGGTAAAATGTTGCAAGGGAGGGAGGGAGGGAGGGAGGGAGGAAGGGAGGGAAGAAGGAAGGAAGGAAGGAAAGACAAAAGAAAGGAAGAAGAAAAGGAAGGAAGGAGAGAAGGAAGAAAGGAGAGAAGGAAGGAAGAAGGGAAGAAAGGAAGGACAGAAGGAAGGAAGGACAGAAGGAAGGAAGGCATATAAACCCACCACAAACACCTTACAATCTTTCCATATCCTATAAATCCACATAAACTTTTCAATCACTTCAGAAAAAAAACATTTCCAAATAGGAAGGAGGGAAGAAAGGAAGGTGATAAGGAAGGAAGGAAGGAAGGCAGATATACCCAACACAAACACCTTACATTCTTCCCATACACCATAAAATCCACACAAAACTTTTCAATCTAAAAAAAAGAAAGAAAAAACATTCCCCAATCATACACATCCAAAACAGAACCACACACACACACACACACACACACACACACACACACACACACACACACACACACAAAGCCTCACCATCTCCCCACACTCTAAAACCCACACATAAATTCTTCCATCTCAAAAAGACACGCCCAATCACACACAACACACGACAACCAAAACAACACAAACAACAGCCTCACCATCTCCCCAAGTGAAGACCTGCCCGGAGGTGGAGAGGGCAATGGTATGTCCGTCACTGCCCTTGGAGGATGACACTCTCCTTAGCCGTGCATCAAGGTGGAGTCTCTTCGGTGACGCCTGGTTGTTGGAGTCCCCGAGACCTAGGCGACCATAACTCCCCTTCCCACAGGCGCTGATCCCCCATCCCTGTGCACTACAAAGGTACAATATTGGCCAGCCTCCACCTGGAATGTAAGATGGATAGAATAGTGGTGAATGATTGAGAGTACTGGTGAAGTCTTGCATTAGAGAGGTGGACAGAACAGTGGTGAATGATTGAGAGTACTGGTGAAGTCTTGCATTAGAGAGGTGGACAGAACAGTGGTGAATGATTGAGAGTACTGGTGAAGTCTTGCATTAGAGAGGTGGACAGAATAGTGGTGAATAATTGAAAGTACAGGTGAAGTCTTGCATTAAAGAGGTGGACAGAATAGAGGTGAATGATTGAGAGTACTAGTGAAGTCTTGCATTAGAGAGGTGGACAGAATAGTGGTGAATGATTGAAAGTACTGGTGAAGTCTTGTATTAGAGAGGTGGACAGAAAAGTGGTGAATGATTGAGAGTACTGGTGAAGTCTTGCATTAGAGAGGTGGACAGAATAGTGGTGAATGATTGAAAGTACTGGTGAAGTCTTGCATTAGAGAGGTGGACAGAATAGAGGTGAATGATTGAAAGTATTGGTCTATTTGGTGTTTAGTGGTGGAATGTAAGAGTGATCAGGTGAGGAGAAGTGTTGGTAGTGTTAACATGGTCTATCTGGTGATTGGTGGTTCCTTCGTCCCTGTGACTCTCCTCCATCAGTGTTAGAGAATGGAAGGGTAGATGAGGAGTGTGGAATGGAGGGAGGGAGAGAAGGGAGGGGAGGAGGGAAGATAGATAGAAAGAAAGAAAGAAAGGACAGGAGAAAGGAGAAAGAAAGGAAGAAAGAAAGAATGAAAGGGAAGAAAGAAAGAAAGGACAACAGTGAAGAAAGAAGATAAGAGGAAGAAAAGAGAGAAAAGAAAAAAGAGAGAGGAAGGAAGGAAAGAAGGAAGGGAGGGAGAAAGTGAGGACAGGAATAAAGAAAGAAAGAAAGAAAGAAAGAAAGAAAGAAAGAAAGAAAGAAAGAAGAAGGAAGGAAGGAAGGAAGGAAGGAAGGACAGAAGTGAGAAAGAAAAGTAGGAAGAAAAAGAAGGAAAGAGGGAGGGAAACAAAGATAAAATTTCAAGGTTAATTTAGGTTAGGTTAAGAAGCAACTTATTACCACACGTCGAGGAGCTTTAGGTAACAGACAGATTACATGGTCACCTGCTGCACACAGACAGATCACATAGTCACCTGCTGCACACTACTGAAGGCGTGGGTCAGCTTGGGGGCGAGTATCTTGTCCTGGGTCCCTTCTGCCAGCTGGTGGGAGGAATTGCTGCCCCAAACGTAAACATCACAGGATTCATTGTTGTCTGTAGCCACCTCCTCACATGAGTCACCAATGCAGGTGCGGGCGTATTCACCTGCAGAAGAGGAGGACGTGGTAGTGGTTGTGGTGGTGGTGAGGAAACAGAAGGATGGTAGTAAAAGAAGTGATTACAAAATTTCCTGTATTTAACCCCTTCAGTACCATGACACATTTCCATATTTATTTTCCTTACTATTTGGTGATTCTATACAGCTTCAGGAATTCATGTGGGGGATTGAAATAGAGAAGACTGTGGCTATTAATCATCTGACCTCCATAGACCATTCCTAATGCTAATGAAATGGTCTGATCATACACAAATCTCAAGGTAAAATTGTGTCCCAGTACTGAAGGGGCTAAGGTTACACGTTAGACAATATATTGCATAAAAAAAAAGGAGATAGAAAAGGAAAGCAGATATTATGAAGCAAACAGAATAGTAATAGAAAGAAGCAACATCAGTCTGTCTGTAGTGAGGAGAGACTAACATACTAATACTAACATGCTAATAGTGCCAGTTTCTCCATGAGCAGAAGAGCAGCTGTGTAGAAGGGCACAGTGCCATCTGGTCTGACGATGCTGGGCGACATCCCCACCAGGCACTCTCCACTCTGGGCCAGTGCGTTCATCACCTCCTGCAGGCAGCTCCCACTGATGCAGGTCCTGGGGGAGAGGGGTGTCAGAGGTAAGCACTGCAATTATACAAACACTTCAAAACATTTATCCCTTCCTTTTGACTAATTCTCTCAGACTTGCATGGGACTGGCAACTAAGTGAGTCTTTTTTTTTTTTTTTTTTTTTTGCCTTGTCCAGCTTCCCCCTCTTACACACACACACAATATATATATATATATATATATATATATATATATATATATATATATATATATATATATATATGTACAGCAGGTGTTTGCTTACCCATCCGATGAGTCGTCAGCAGCAGTGGTGGCAGCAGTGAGGGCCATGTGCACCCACTCCAGCAGGTAACGCAGAGACCCTCGCTGCAGACTCAGACCCAGCAGCAACTCAGCACTCAGCTTACGTCCTGCCAGTCAATGAATCAGTGAATGTTGTGTATCCTTCACAGAGCTGCTGTAATAAGCCTTCACATGTCAAGAGTCATTCACCTCATCAAAGGACAGCTGGAGAACAATGGCATGACTACAACACCAAGCCAAGGTGACGATACAACTCACCAGGGCAACTCATATAAGGAACATCACAAGAACAGGAAGCCCAGATGACAAATATGAATCACCAAAGGATAGCATATTAGGAACATCACAAAACCACATGTCAAAGTTTCACCCAGCCTGGAATGACAAGACAACTGAACTAAGCTTGCCGCCTCACCAGTGCGATCTGCTGGAGAGGAGGGCTTGGCGGTGTCCCCGAGGAAGGTGGTAAGCTGGGCAAGGGAGGCCAGACCAACACGAGGCAGCTTGGACTCCACCGCCAGGGAGAGTGGAGGGAGCGCCTGCACCACTGCCACAGCCGTCCCCAGCACTTCAGAGCACAGGCTGGCCCCACCTGCAACACACAACACAGGCTGGCACACAGAGGCTATGAAAGGCGATGGTCCTATTTCAGTGTTTTAATTTAGCAAGGACAGTTTTTATATACTATTATGATTTCTTTCCTTTTTCATTATCTTCTGACAATAAATTAATATGGAGGGAGTGTAAACTTACTCCTAACGGATAAAAAGAATACATGTCTGTCTGCTTGTCTGAATAATAAAAGAGAATAGAGTTGAATTTACCACTAACGTGTCTAAACTGTATAACACATTCTCTCTCTCTCTCTCTGACTTACTGTTGTTAACCCAGCCTAGCCGCAGGATGGAGAAGAGCAGGGACAGGCCAGTCTGCACCCCAAGCTCCACCAGTGCCTCATTCGCTGACAGTGCTGGCCCCATTCCCTGCAGTTCAGCGGACGGCCCTCGCTCACCTGTCCCCATCAAGGCCTGCCACATCCACCAGAGAAATTAGCGTGGGAAAACAGGAAAGCATGTTAGAGAAGCAAATAGTCCAAGAAAAAACAGGAAAGGATGTTGAAAAGGGCTTTATAGGTACAAATACCCATCAAAGAAGAAAAACAGGAAAGGGTGTTAAGAGATGCAAATATCCTATCAAAGAAGACAGTGGGTTAAGAAAAACAGGGAGGACATAGGGAGGTGATATGAACATGTGAAGGGTCCAGGAAGCCACACACTCACCCTGTCCCTCTCACGGCTGCCCTGGTGAAAGCTGCGGGACAGAGCATGGTAGATCCGCTGCAACACGATGAGACGCTTGTGTAGCAGAGCCGAGAACCGAGGCTGGGCGGCGGTTGAACTGGAGGGAAACAGCGGATGTGGTTGTCATTATTGTTGCTTCTCCTGTGAATCCCCTCCACCTTCTGACTTCTTCCACTGTGTTGTTGTATCCGTGCAACAATTTGCCCAACAACTCATACCAGACACAAGAAATCTCCCTAAGTGTACCAGTTTATCAGACAAAGTTTAAACACATCTCATATTATCCCCATCACTTGAATAAGGTAAATTTAAACCCTTAGACACTGCACACCATTCAATCCTGGAGCAATAAGAGAAGGCAGGGCAGAAGGACAACTAGATAGAGGGTCGAGATGAAAAGGCTTGACTGGCCTGGAAGAAACAGAAAACAGACAAAAAAAATTAATAAAGATTGGGAAAGTTTTGCTGGATTGCTCTAGAAGAAGAACAAAAAACAGACGTAAAGATGAATAAAGACTGGAAAAGTATTGTTGGACTGCCTGAAAAAAAAGGAAGAGGTAGAAAAATGAGACAATGACATGATAAGCAGCCACAAGAGAAACATAAACAGGGAATGGGATAACTGAGTGGGTCCAGAGACATACCGAGCAAGAGCTGCCTGTGATGCCAGGAGGGCATTGACATGGTTGAGTTGGTCTGCTGGGGAGGGTGGCTCTGGCTCATAGTCTGGCAGCTGGGGGCCTCCATGCATCACACAGCCAGGTCCTGCCACCACCACCACCTCCTGCACCACCATATACAAAACTTAGCAAGAAGTGAAAAGTATATAAAGGATAGAATTCTATACAACTTAGCAAAGGAGTGAAAAATATGAAAAGGATAAATTAATACACGTCTTAATAAGGAGTTAAAAGTATATAAAGGATAGACTAATATAACTTAGCATAGAAGTGAAAAAGAAAAGAAAAGGATAGATTAACATATCACTAAAGGAGAAAAGGACTATTATGTAACCAAAGAAATTGTAAAATAGACTTATTATTTGATATGGCGAGTTTGAGAGGCAAAAACATCAACACCAATCACAAATCAGAGCTAAATTAAACCCTTCAATAATAATGGGGTACCTATTATCATCTGCTCATCCTTATGCTAATACAGACTACTTTGTTCCATTACCATTGTTTACCTTACCCCCATCACTAGCCATCATCTTCCTCGCATCACTTCATCTTACCTTGCCTCCCTTCATCTTCCTCCCATCATTACCCCTTGACTTGCTCCCATCACAACCTCTTATCTTGTTCCCATCACTATCTCTTGTCATTATCCATCTCCTTCCTCCCATCTTGCTCCCATCACCACCTATCACCTTTCTCCCATTACAAACCCTTTATCTTTTTCCCATCACTTCCCTTCATCTTTTTCCTAATACCATGCCATACCTTGCTCCCATCAATTTTCACAACCCATCAACTTGTTCGTATTACCACTTCTTATTTTATTCCCATCACTTCCCTTCACCATCCTCCCATCTTGTTCCCTTCACCTTGCTCCAACTGCCATCCCTTATTTTCCTCCCATCACCGATCCTTAACTGGCTTACCCTTCAACTTACTCCCATCACTATCCTTTATCTTATTCCCATCACTTCCCTTCATCTTCCTCCCATTACCACCCCTTATCTTGTTCCCTTCATCTTTATCTATTTTGTTCCCATCACCACCCTTCATCTTCCTCCCATTACCCCTTATCCTGTTCCCTTCACCTTCCTCCCATCACTACTTCTTAATTTGCTCTCCCCTTCACCTTACTCTCTCATCACCATCTCTTATTTCATTTCCCTAATCTTCCTCCTATCACCTCCCATCATCTTGTACTCTTCACCTTCTTCCCATCATCACCCTAATCTTCTTCCCTTCACCTTCCGTCACCCCATACCTTGTTCTCCAGCAGGCGGTCATACAGGACGAGGGTGGAGTCACGCAGAGCAATGGCCTGGCAGTCCTTCAGTAGCCAGGAGGATGTGAGGTGCTCCGCCCACTTGAGCTTGACTGTGGGCGGAGCGACAGGAGGGACACTGCCCACCACACCCCCCTCCATCCTCCTCTGCTTCTGGAACCACCTACGCTACCTGGAACACAATACCCTGTCTGTCTTTGTTTATACTTTGTTATAATTAATTTGGTAACTCACTAGGTTTATTTTTCTGCTCTTTTGTGCCTCTTAGATTTGTAACAACAGCATGTCAGTCAATTTTACCTAGACTCTCGGAAATACACTGCCCTGTCTGTCTGTTTACACTGTTTTAATTCATTTCGTAACTCAATGGGTGTTTTTTCCTGCCTTTTTGTACCTCTAAGCTTTATATAGACCATGTCAATTAGTTTTACAAAGACTTCCTAAAATACAATGTTCTTTCTGCTTATTTTCCAGCCATAATTCCTCTCATAACTCAGTGGGTATTTTTTTTCCTGCCTTTTTGTCGCTTTTCACATTTATAAAAACAGATGTCAATTAGTTTTTCCTATGCTATCTGAAACACAACGAACTCTGTCTATCCGCTTACTCTGTTAGAATTCATTTGGTAACTCAGTGAGTCTTTTTTTTTTTTCCCTCCCGATTTGTACTTCTAAGCTGAATAAAAACAATGTCAATTAGTTTTATGAAGACTTTCTGAAATACAGCACTCTTTCTGCTTATTCTCCCATTATAATTCCTTTCTTAACTGTCTTTTTTTTTCCTGCTTTTTTTGTAGCTCTAAGGTTTATAAAGACAGATGTCAGTTAGTTTGACCTACACCCTCTGAAACACAATGCTCTGTCTGTTTGTTTATTTACTCTTCATTTATAATTTCTTTGATAACTCACTGGAGCTTTTTTTTCCTGCCTTTTTATACCTCTTAGCTTTACAATAACAGATGATGTCAATTTCCTCCATTTCCTTTCTATCTCCTGTTTCAATCCTATTTTCTTCATTTATTATCTTTTTCTCTCCCTTTCCTTTGTTGACCAATAGTGTGGCTTCATACATATGATGTCAAACCAGCTTCAGGAAAGAACTTCAAATTTGGAGCCAGCAGGAAACAAGGAGAGCTGGAGGGATGTGTATATTGAGACAGTCCCACAACAGCCACATTTCCACCATTCATTCATTATTCATTTTTCTTTCCATTTCCTTTCTATCTCCTGTTTTCATCTCAATTCCTCCATTTATTATCTCCTCTTTCTCTTTCCCTTGCCCAATAGCGTGACGTCAAACCCGCTGAGTGAAAGATTTGCGAAGGTAGTCAGGAAACGAGTCGAGCTGGAGGGACATGTATATTAGGACAGTGCCACATTAAATCACCTGCAATACTAATCAATCCACTCCCACAGACACTTCCCGTACTTCCCCACAGCACCAGCACCCGTCACTCAGGTATTCCCAATCAGCTGTGCTCCCCCAAACACTCACCACCACCCCCCACCACCCATCCTCACACACTACACCTGCATTTACACCATTTTTACCCCATAGACCCCATACACGGCAGCAGGAATACTATACACACCAGCTGGAGTTAGAGGAAGGCGTGCATCCCCTCTATAGCCCTAGGGTCACGTGGGGAGTTAGAATTAGTGAAGTATCTGCGGCTTTCTCTCCACGGGCCTGGCAGCTGATCACCAAAACAAACCTCTGCTGGCTGTTGTGTCGTAGCCAGCGTTGCCAACTTTCACTTACTACTTAAAAAGGTATATTCGTCACGTTATTCATGGTATGTATATTAATCTTTCTTTTTTTCTTCATTTATTTACTGTTATCTATTTATTGGTTTTAAGGGAGATGGAAGGTGAGTAGTGGTGACTTACTACTTCTCGTTAAAAGGTATATTCGTGTCATTATTCATGGTATGTATATATATTAATCCTCTTTTTTTTTTTTTTTGTCATTTATTTACTATTTTTGGTTTGTTTGTTTTAATGGATATTTAAGAAGAGTAATGGTCACTTTTCCGCGTTACACTCGATCACTACTTGTCGCTATTAAATCAGCTGGCTATATTCGTCACATTATTCATGGTGTAAATATTAATCCTCTTTTTTTTTCATTCATTTACTGTTATCTATTTATTTGTTTTAACGAATAAGGAAGAAGAGTAATGGTGACGACTTCTCGCTGTGACTGGTATTTTTTTCTTATTTGTATTATTCATGTTCTTTCTTTTTGTTCTTATCTAGATAGTATAAAGCATGTATGTACTTTTTATGGAAGAGAAGGAGCTGGCAATACAGAAATTGAAAAAAAAAAAAGGTCCACTTGATTGTAAGATTAAGAGAGTAAGCGAAGTCTGTGATAAATGTCTTGAAACCTCCCTCTTAAAATAAGTAATTAAAAAGATTACTCATGGTATACATACCAACAAACTTTTTATTATTCATTTATTATTATTATTATTATTATCTATTTAGCTGTAGTCGGGTGCCAACTCTCCTTTGTCATTTGTCGCTAAAAGGCGCTAAATTCATTTTTCTATTTTTTTATGAAAGAGGGGAGGCTGGCCAAAAGCAACAAAGAAATGATAAAAAAGACCCACCTGATTGCCAGATCCCTACAAGATTAATAGCGTGCGCCAAAAGTCTGGGACAAAATGTCTTAATGATTGATTGATTGATTGATTGCTGCATTAATGATTAAATACAACAAAGGAGGAGGATGGACCCCACATAAGGGTAGACACACACACATTATAAGAATATAAGTAATGTTAATTGAAACCTCCCTCTTAATAGAAGCAAAGATTATTCATGGTACACGTATTAATCCTCTTTCCATTATTCATTTATTATTAACTATCTATTCGTTGGTTTCTTTTTATTCTTACTTTTTTGTTCTTATTCTTGACAGGAAAGCATGCATGTATGTATGTGATAAAACACTCACAAGACCACCCCGCCCTCCCCCACACACACACAGCCATACACGCTCAAACCACTTAAAACACTCAAAACTAACTCGAAACACACTCAAAATACCATCCAATACCTCAAAATACCAACAAACATACTTAATTCTCACTAGAAACACCCCAATTGCACCCAAACCACCCTACACCACAAAACACACTCAAAAGACACCCCAGACCACTTAAAATACTCGACATTATCCCAAAGCACACTCAAGACGCCATAGAAAAAAAAAAAAAACTCAGAACAAAACGAATTGCTCAAACTCACTCCTACAGTATACTCAAAACAGGCAAAGTACACCTAAAACCATCTTACACACTTAAAACACACAAAATACACCCATAACACACTTATAAGACCACAAATATACTCAAAACACCTTGTAACACCATCAAGCATACTTCAAACACCTCAAATATATCCCCCAAAAATAAAAATGTATTATAAAGAACGGCAAGATTACAAATGAGACTTGGCTAAATTTTGTAGCCTGGTTCCTCCTCTCTTCTTCCTTCTCATCGTTTGTTTCTCCTTTTGTCTTCCTTCTACTACTTCCATCTACACACCTGATGCTAGAAACACACGAGAACACGTAGAAATCTGTAGATATAAGGCAAAATATTGACAAACTGGAGGGCTGGGGAAGAGAGACCCCAGCCAAGGCCTATGATGAGTCACCACATTGGCTGTGACGCCATCAAAATGCGCGGGAACAGCGGTGACTACGCTAATTACGTAAATAATTTCAAAAATGACTTATAGAAAAAACATAGCCACAGCCGAATGTTTGCTATTTTATGACTTGATAAATACTTTAACTAATATTCACAATATGAAAACATCTCTAACCTAACTAGTTTTTAAATAAATGTTTGAATTAAGTATGGTAAATATAAAAACATTTTCGTTTTAAAAACTCTTATAGAGTCCTGCTACTTTCACTTAACGAGTATTTTAACACACTTTACAAAGTTTGAGCTTTCTTTTAAAACATTCTAGAACGAGTTAGAGTGTGAACCAAAAAACCTAAACAAATAAAGTTAGCTATATAAAATGTACATTCAACAGGACCAAACACTATTTCAATGTCCACATATTTGACTCAATAACTTTAATTCACACTTAAAAGAGCATAGACGATTCTTTAATACCATAAAGGTCCAGTTATGGCTTGAAATTAAAAATCACTAAATGGGAAATCGTAAATTTTGGCCGTTTTAAAGACTCAAACTTGCTTCATAAAACACCACTAAACGCCACATATTTACCGAACGGAGGCACGGAACACTCTTCAAACACAACAAAATATTTATAGAAACCATAAAAACATAACATGGAAGCGTAATATTACAGTTAGGAAATATATGAGAAAAGTATTGGAAGCAGCTAGCGGGAGCCGGCTGCCGGGGGGCCGGGGGGACCGCGGGGCGGCAACATCAGTGGAACAGACGGGCGCCATGTTGCCTCTATCCTTTTGCCACCTACCCCGTTAAACCTATCGCCTTTTCAATATGTGAGTATAATTCGAGTTGTTTTCACTTTCATATGTGAAAGAAACCTAGCAATAAGCGAATGGCCTTAAGAATACCTTTGATAAATGAAGGTGGGCACTGTGGCAGTGTTGACTGGCTTGCACTGCTGGTTCACCACTTCACCTTGTCAATTGGGGCTTGATGCTGCTGATAATCCGGAATACGGCAACACTCCTCACCTGTGTGTATGTATGTATCTCTGTTTGGGTGTATATAGGCATGTTCTGCATGTGTTGGTGGTATCTGAGTATGTTTACGAGTGTTGGGGGTTCTTACTGGTTGGGCTCCCGAGGGAACCCCGCATGGCTAGCACGCCAGCCCTAGAAACAGATACTAAGGGGAGCATGGCAATAAGGAAGGGCTAGAAAGTGTGCTAATTGCCAAAAACAATGTCAGGATCAGTTTTCACAAAAGTCAGAGGTCACCCAAGAAGATAGACAGACCCTTCTTAAAGCTGTCAAGAGAGTCTGATTCAGCCAGATTGTTAGGAAGGGAGTTCCAAGCTTTCACCACTCTGACGGAGAAGAATCTGTGTCTGGCATCACGATGACTATGAGGAACAAGGATTTTGTAGCAATGACCTCTCGTGCCAATAGAAGGGGCTAAGGTGAACAGGTCGGTAGGAGAGATTGGGGAGAGATTATGAAAAATCTTCCAACATTTGATTAAGTCTGCACGTACCAGCCTCCCTTTGATAGAGTATAGATTCAAATCTGCGAGACGCTTAGCATAAGGCTTGTTTTCAAAACCTTGAATCCTTTTTGTTCACTGTCGCTGAACTGATTCAAGCGGTTTTAAGTCAGTACTATAGCCCGTATTCCAGACGGTAGATCCAAACTCCAGAAGTGGGTGAATATGAGAAAAGAGAGAAGATGATAGATATGCATTTATTATTTAAGTATGTTTATGAGTGTTGGAGGTATTTGAGTGTGTTTACGAGTGTTTTGGGTGTATATGACTGTGTTTTTGAGTATGTACATGGTGTGTGGCTGTGTCAAGGTATGTAGCAAGACTGACCAGTAATTCCAGACACACCACTGCCACCACCAACATTGACAAACAGACACTGTTGCCTGTCGGCTGTCACTTGGTTTGTTTGTGATGGCAGTACGTGTCTAGTATAAATGTCTATGATAACTATTTATTATTAAATCTATTAATGAGACACTATGCTTTTACAAATTTCATATGTCGATTCATTGGTTATTGTGAAATTTTTTCTTTTCGTTATTGTATCCAGCTTTAATTATTTGTCAAAACAGTAATTAGTTTTGCAGCGAATGTTTGTTATCCTATCATTTATGTTATCTCCTGCAGGAAAAGAATAAAAACGAGGTATTTGAAAGGCAGACTATGATATTTCTTTCATTTTCTCTCTCTCTCTCTCTCTCTCTCTCTCTCTCTCTCTCTCTCTATATATATATATATATATATATATATATATATGTGTGTGTGTGTGTGTGTGTGTGTGTGTGTGTGTGTGTGTGTGTGTGTTTGAATAGTAAGCATATCTATCATCTTATCTATCAAATTACATAGATTAATATATTTATTTATCTATCTGTTTATCTGTCTTCCTGTTTAGTTACCTATCTATCACCCTGATCACCTGCTTATCTATTTATTCATCGATCTTCACACATATTAACAAGCCTGCATGGATGGGTGGTGGCAAGAGTGTTGGGTGGCAGGGTGTGGGTGTGGCTGCTGGTTGGGGAAACATTACTGGGTTAAGTGCAAGAATTTACCAGTTTTGTCAGTCTTTCATGGCTTTCTCTGGTACATTCCTGAACTCTCTGCCTGCTTTTGTATTTCTTTTTTACTTTAATTGAAGTGAATCACAGTCTTTCTTAGACATTCAGGAAAATAAAATAATACTAAGTTTCAGAATCATGCTTTCTCTCTCTCTCTCTCTCTCTCTCTCTCTCTCTCTCTACAACCGGTTTACTAATATATTTGAGTAAAACACTTCCCTTTGTGGTAGTTTGTTGCTCCATCCTGCAGAACACATTTCATTTGAACACACAAAGGGCACAGTGTTTTAATAATAAGCATTCAATCAGGTTGCATGCATGTGGTGATGTGCACCACATGCACCACATTCATGCAACTTTAAGAAAAAAACAAAAGGAAGAAAAAAAAGACTATTTAGGTACAAAGGTGCTCATTTCTGCCTCAAAGGAACCGGGTGCATCTCATTACTGGATGTATCACCAGGTCTTGATGTGCATGCAGCAGGACTAACACCTCTGCAGACATACTGTACATACATACTTTTTTTTTTTTCCTTCTTTTAATGTTATAACCTATAGCACCTGTAGATATACTTGTAGAGTATGGGAAGCACTGTTCAGTTTCCACCCATTAGTGGCACAGGCAATTTTATTTATAGTGATACCCATCTTGGGGCCATATCACCACCCCAGCACATCTTTGGTGTAAGGCAATTATACCTCCATGTAGAACTTGGGTATCATGGTAACATACTATGCAATATTAATTTAACATGTATGTGTTCATGAATAAGGCTGCCATCACACATTGGTGAGCAGGTTGTCCCAAATGGTTGTGTGGGGCGTGGCAGTAGTAATGGTGCCTCGAGTGCATGTCGCCTGGATGGGAAGGCTTCAGTTATTGTGTGAGTGGTGGTAAAGTGTCAGTAAGGAGTGTTGCTACCTATGGCCTGACCATTTCATTCTGAGCTTTTCTGAGTTGTCCTGTAGAGTCGCCACACTTGTACCTCATTCTCTCTCTCTCTCTCTCTCTCTCTCTCTCTCAGGTAAAAGTAAAAATGTTGAGTAAAATATATTTGTATAAATTTATTGAAGACATCATAGCTACAAAAACAGACTGTTAACCCTTACGCAAGTGCATAACCTTCTTCTGTACACGCCAGGGAGTGTGGGGTGGCAGGGCCACGGGGCCACGGGTCCGGGAGGCACGAGGCCTTGGAGCAAGGGGAGGGTGGGGGGCGGGGTTGCTAATCCTAAGAGAATAAGTTATAAGACAGAAGCATTTCCAGAGAAAATGAATGAATGAAAAATAATTAATCTTAATTATTGTATTATGTTACACAACCCCAAAGTTAAAAGTGAATAACTTCGAAAAAAATGTATAAACGGAAAAAAAGTAATAATAATAATAATAATAATAATAATAATAATAATAAAAATAATAAACAATAATAATAGTAACAGTAATATCAATGAATTAGTCTGTCAGTCAAGGAAAGAGTTTTACAAAATTACAAGTTGTCCATTTATATATATATATATATATATATATATATATATATATATATATATATATATATATATATATATATATATATATATATATATATATATATATATATATATATTAGAAAAATAATTTTTAAAAGGCGATTGTATTAACAATAACAATTATGCGTTTTCTTTTTTTTCAGTAATCAGAGCGAGAGGAGATTGAGAAAGACAAAAAACAAAACAATACTGCAAGTGAGATATGGCAACAAGGAGAGGTTTGGCAGCGGGGCGACAGGTGATACACAACAATGTACAATAATCATGGAGAGAGAGAGAGAGAGAGAGAGAGAGAGAGAGAGAGAGAGAGAGAGAGAGAGAGAGAGAGAGAGAGAGAATAATACAACTAATTACAACCAGACACTTCATGATCAGAGAAAATAAGTTATAAAAGCAAAGATGGAGATGAACAAGAGAGACAGACAGACAGACAGATAGATAGACTGGAGAATAAGACGTAATAATATTAATGAATTAATTAACATATCAAAGCTGTCCTTAAAACATCACTGTACATTTATATAAAACAGTAATAATAATAATAATAATAATAATAATAATAATGATGAAAAATAATAAGACAAATGAGCTGAGGAAACAAATAATCATATAAATAACTAAAAAATTACTGTTATGTAACACCAGGTAGAATAATTGACCTTTGAGTGGTCTTACATATGCCCATAAGTAGTAGTAGTAATAATAATAATAATAATAATAATAATAATAATAATAATAATAATAATAATAATAGTCAAAACGCTCGGTCCTTTTAAAAACTATTATATATATTACACCAACCGAGCATTTCATTCTCTTTAAAGTTTAAAAAGGAAACGCACACACACACGCACACACACACACACACGCATGTACTCGTATACACACACACACACACACACACACACACATGCACACACACTCAAAGTAATTACAAAGTGTTCAAATGATATCTATGTTGCCTTTTCTTCTTCCTCTTCTTCACTTTTCTTTTATTTATATGGAAGGGAAGGGAGAGGATGGGAGGGGAGGGGAGGTGAGAGGAACAGCTGCACATAGAAGGGAAGGGGGAAGGGAAGGGGAGAATTGACAGGAAGCATTTTTCATCTCTATCTCCTATTAAAAAATTGAGACGTTGAGAGTTAGAGACAAAAAATAAAAGAATCACAAATATCGTTCAATTTCTTGCATATTTTGGGTGAATGAGGCAGTGTATGTGTGTGTGTGTGTGTGTGTGTGTGTGTGTGTGTGTGTGTGTGTGTGTGTGTGTGTGTGTGTGTGTGTGTGTGTGTGTGTGAGTGTGAGTGTTTATCATAGCTGCCTCTTTATAACTTCTATACAGGCTTCTGGGGTGGGATGGGAATGAGTGGGGGGAGGAGAGAGGTCAGAGAGAGAGAGAGAGAGAGAGAGAGAGAGAGAGAGAGAGAGAGAGAGAGAGAGAGAGAGAGAGAGAGAGAGAGAGAGAGGAGGGGTGGCTGAGTATTATTAATTGAGGGAAACACTAGATAGAGAAATATAGAAGAAAAATAATAGAAAAGGACAGAAGAGAGATAGAAAGAGATATGTAGGAGGAACAAATGAATAGAGAGAGAGAGAGAGAGAAATGAAAGAAAAAAGTGGAGAGAAAAAGAGAGAGAGAGAGAGGAGGTATGGGATAAAGGTAAGGACAGATAGACAGGGAGGAGGAGGAGGAGGAGGAGGAGGGCAGGGTGCAGGATTGTGTTCCATTGAGGTGACAGTTCGTTAATTCATCACATCAGTTGTAGTTGTTGTTGTTGTAGTTGTTGTTGTTGTTGTTGTGGCGTCCTTCTAGACACAGGGAGGTTTAGCACTGGGAAGGCCACGGCTATCACAATGAAAGGCTGTGTGATTTGGACGGGCGGACGGTTACTACCACAGCTGAGAGAGAGAGAGAGAGAGAGAGAGAGAAAAGGAGAGAGATAGATAGAGGGCTGGAGAGGGAGAGGGAGAGACAGACAGCCACAAGCGTTAGTGTCGGCTGGGTTAGGAAAAAATCAAGATGAAAAAACTAAAAGAAAAGAACGAAAAATGGTGAAAACAATAAAAATTGTGGAAAAAAAAGGGAAGAGATAAAGAGAGAGGAAGTGAGTGAGTGAGTGAGTGAGAGAGAGTTATCCCAGCACTGATAAGACGTCTGGGTGAACAACAAGAACACTGACAAATAAAAAAAGGTAACTCATAGCTAAACAATAAAAATGCTAATATATATATATACGTGTACATACATATATATAAACACAGCGAAGAGAAATTAGAGGCATTGATGTCGGTGGTTCCTGTTGTTGATGTTATAATTGTTAATGTTGATGTTGTTGTTGTTGTTGTTGTTGTAGTGGTCATGGTAGCCATCGCTGACTTGGTGCTGAGATGCAGGGCGCCGCACAGCAGGGCAGCGGGGCGGCGGCCGGGGCGGGGCGCGGGGGGACGGGGGGCGGGCGGTCTATCACCATCGCCGTCACCACCGCCGTCGCCGTCACCGCGCAGGCTGCCGACTCCAGCCTTCCGCGGGTGAGCAAACAAAGCAGGCCGGCCGGGGAGTGGCGGCGGGCTGCTGGGACGCGTGCAGGCAGCATGGGGGGGCGGGGGGCCCTCGCTGAGTGTGTCTCGGGGCGTCATGCCGCTCAGCACCAGTCAGCCATGTAGTTGAAGTCCTTGAACAGTGTCTGGTCGGACTCGTTGAGGTGGCGCGGGTCCTTTGGCGGCGTCAGGGCGGGCTTCTCCAGGGTGAACTCCTCGTCAAAGTTGCTCACGTCCTCCGGGGAAGTCTGCAACACACAAACACACTAACATTAACAACATACACTAATAACACACACACACACACACACACACCCTAAAGCATCACATATTTCTAACAACATAAATCCCTAGAGATAAGCAGATAAGCCATGTACACTTCACTATGATAAAACACATGTTCTCTCTCTCTCTTTTTTAGTCACAACACACCCACCCACACATCTATCCCTCCTCCTTCTCCTCCTCCTGCTTCCCCCTTCCCTCCCTGTCCCTCCTTTAGTGATAAGACACCCAAAGCAAGGCCAGAACCTTCACTTGAAGCATCTCACTCTTCATCACACACTATAACCCCTAACTTACGTGCAGACACACACATATACAAACACTTTTACTTTCTCAATGCTCCTATCTCTCCTTTCCTCTCCATATCTCGCTTTCCTCCCTGTTATCTCACAAGGCTTTCTGTGTTCTCTCACCCCTTTTCTCTTCTCTTCACCTCCACCATCCACGAGACAATCAGTGTGAACTCTAGAACCCCTTGGCTACTTCTGAGCTTCCATAAGTATGTTGGTCAGTCAGTCAGTCACTCACTCACTCAATGTCTCACTCACTGCCTAACTCATTCCCTGTCACACTTACTGCCTTACTCACTAACTCATTCACTGCCTTATTCACTCACTCACTCATTCATCCACTGCTACACTCATTCATTCATTCATTCACTGCCACACACTCTGCCTCACTACCTGCATCACTCACTCACCAAGCACTCAAACACCTCCCACTCCCCTCCTCCACCCCCTAACACTCACCACAGTGGGGACGAAGGGCGGTTTAACCTTGCGCTGGAGGAGGTCGTCCCAACACACACTGCGGAAGAATTGCTGTTTCTTCACATCCTCCGCATCCTTCTCGCTGGCACCCAGGCGGCGGTCGGGGTGTTTCCGCAGCAGCTTCCTCATGATGGCCACAGCCTCGATGGACAGGAAGCGTGGGTACCTCACCTCATCGTTCACTATGCTGTCAAACACTTCCTCCTCGTCATCGCCAGGGAACGGTGACTGTTTAGGAGGGAAAGACAAGAGTGGTGTAAATTTCCATCTTGTGTTGAGGGATGTGGTGTGTGTTGTATGTGCTGGTGGGTGAGGAAGGGAAGGGAAGGGAAGAGAAGGAATGGAAGAAGAGGGAAGAATGGTGTTGTTAGGAATTAAGGAAAGGAGAGAAGGAGATAAAATGAAAAGGATCCGATATAAAGAGAAGAGGAGGAGAAGGAAGAGAACACCAAATGAAAAGAAGAATAGGAGGAAGATGATGAGGAGGGCACTGAAAGGAACGAATGAGAGAGAGAGAGAAAGAGGAAGGTATTGTGAGGAGGAGGAGGAGGAGGAGGAGGAGGAGGAGGAGGAGGAGGAGGAGGAGGAGGAGGAGGAGGAGGAGGAGGAGGAGGAGGAGGAGGAGGAGGAGGAGGAGGAGGAGGAGGAGGGCACTAGAATCAAAGTTCAACTGATGGAGGAAGGAGGAAAAAGGGGAATAAATCAGTGAGTTTCTCCAAGGTTAAAATGTTCATTATCTAAAAGGAGATAGAAAGAAATGAAATCCTTCAACTTGAGAGAGAGAGAGAGAGAGAGAGAGAGAGAGAGAGAGAGAGAGAGAGAGAGAGAGAGAGAGAGAGAGAGAGAGAGATGCAAGGACAAGGATTCATAGATTACCTAAATATAGAAAGGACAGATAAAAGGATAAACACTGCAATAAGATACCAAGATAGATACACGAGAGAGAGAGAGAGAGAGAGAGAGAGAGAGAGAGAGAGAGAGAGAGAGAGAGAGAGAGAGAGAGAGAGAGAGAGAGAGAGACCTACTCCTATTTCTCCCATGTGTTATCCAGGTGAGCCAAGATTAGATGGGTCAAGTAAACAGGTAAACAATCACACACACACACACACACCTCACTTGCCCAATCCAACACGTGACACACTCTCCCTCCTCTCCTTCCCCCCCACTCCCCACTTCCTATCCTCCTATAAGAACCTCTTCTCAACCTTTACTCCTCCCCATTTCCCTCCCTCCCCTTCCCTTCCCTCTCTCTCTCATCAGATTGTTTGTAAATAGAACCACAACCAATTAAAGGGAATCATTTATCAGAGGAACAGTGTTAATCTTATCTGATGTTGTGAGTCTAGGTGATGGGGAGAAGAGGCACGAGGGATGGGGAGATTTGGGGACACGTGAGATGGGAGAATAGGGTATGGTCTGCGTGGAGGTTAGAGAAAATGGTGGAGAAATAAGGAGATGGTATAAGTGTGTTTTTAAAGGTTCCAGTGATAGTTTTACAGGTTTCTAGTGGAAAATGACTGTTCTTTAAAGGTTCTAGTGGTGGCAGTGGTCTTCAATAATGTTTTTAAAGGTTCTAGTGGAAAGGACATTGGTTTTCAAGTGTGTTTTTAAAGGGTCTAGTGATAGTTTTACAGGGTCTAGTAGAGATGATAATGGTTTTCAAGGATGTTTTAAAGGTTCTAATGGTAGTGACAGTGGTTTTCAAGTGTGCTTAAAAGAATCTAGTGAAGTGACAGTGGTTTCCAAGAGCATTTTTAAAGATTCAAGAGAATGCTTACAAAATACACACAACATCAAACCAACACCACAAGACACTCACCTCCCCGACCAGCATTTCAAAGATGAGCACGCCAAGTCCCCACCAATCCACGGCCCGAGTGTAGGACGTCTCAGTGAGGACCTCCGGCGCTAGGAACTCAGGCGTGCCACAGAAAGTCCCAGTCCTGTCGCCGTAACCCATTCCTTCCTTGCAGAGGCCGAAGTCAGCAATCTTGACGTATCCTTCCGTGTCGAGCAGAAGGTTGTCAAGTTTGAGGTCACGGTAGATGATGCGGTTGTCGTGGAGGTACTGCAGGCCCAGGACGACACAAGCAGCGTAGAAAACGGCGCGAGGTTCATCAAATACGTCGGCATGGATGTGCATCATTAGGTCGCCGCCCGCTGCGTACTCCATGACGAAGCATACGTGTGTCTGTGGGGGGAGGAGGCCGTGAGGAGAGCTGAAGAGGAGTGGAGGAAGGGTGAGGAAAGGTGGAGGGAGGGGTGAAGAAGGGTGAGGAGGGGTGAAGGAGAGGTGAGGAAGGGTGAAGGAGTGAGAAGTGATGAAAGAAAGGCATGTGGAATGACGAGGATGGAAGGAAGGGTGTGTGGAACAGGGAGAGTAACAATAATGTGATAAACAGATCAGACACATACACCACCACC
>NC_059263.1:3025000-3030000 GCF_017591435.1 Portunus trituberculatus | reverse complement strand
TAAAATGACCTTTTTGGCACAAGACAATACGGAACAGAAGGAGAGAGAGAGAGACAGAGACAGAGAGAGAGAGAGAGAGAGAGAGAGAGAGAGAGAGAGAATATGGAGCCTCTCTCTCTCTCTCTCTCTCTCTCTCTCTCTCATGTGTAAAATTATACTTTTCTTCTCTCTCCCTTCCTCTTCCTCCTTTCTTCCTTCTCTCTCTTCTTACCTTCTTCCACGCTTCGCTCCCTCTCTCCCTCTCTTCCTTTATCCCTTTGTACCTTCAACACTCTCTCTCTCTCTCTCTCTCTCTCTCTCTCTCTCTCTCTCTCTCTCTCTCTCTCTCTCTCTCTCTCACATTACTCAACCCTCCCTTCCTTTTCTTGCGCAATGCTTTCCCTTCTGCCGAGAGAGAGAGAGAGAGAGAGAGAGAGAGAGAGAGAGAGAGAGAGAGAGAGAGAGAGAGAGAGAGAGAGAGAATCACGTGACCTTGATATAGAATCTGGCCAGGTGTGCTCTCTCTCTCCCTCTCTCTCTCTCTCTCTCTCTCTCTCTCTCAAAAAGGGAAAAAAAAGAAAAATAAGATAGAGCTAGTAGTAGTAGTAGTAGTAGTAGTAGTAGTAGTAGTAGTAGTAGTAGTAGTAGTAGTAGTAGCAGGTGTGGACATGAGTCACTGAGGGAACACAAACATTATAATGACCTACATTATGTAACACGTGGTGGTGGTGGTGGTGGTGGTGGTGGTGGTGGTGGTGGAAAAACAAGGCAATATACTGGACTGTTTTGATAAGGGCAAGAGAGAGAGAGAGAGAGAGAGAGAGAGAGAGAGAGAGAGAGAGAGAGAGAGAGAGAGAGAGAGAGAGAGAGAGAGAGAGAGAGAGAGAGAGAGAATACCAAAACAAATTACGTTTCTTTTTACATCAACATCAACAACAACAACAACAACAACAACAACAACAACAATAACAACAACAACAACCATTACTGTATTTATCATCACTCCTTCTTTCTTCCTTTTTCCTTTTCTTTCCTTTCTTATTCCTCCTCCTTCCTTATTCTCCTTTTAGTCTTGTATGTGTCCTTCCCTCCTCCTCCTCCTCCTCCTTTACATCTGAATACACCTGGTAGATTAATTAGTAGTCTACCTGTATTCTCTCTCTCTCTCTCTCTCTCTCTCAAGCCATATCGAGGAAGGGATGCGAGGATCCACACACACACACACACACACACACACACACACACACACACACACACACACACACACACACACACACACACACACAGTTGACGTAATGTTCAGGAAGTTCTATACTAACCTAAATGAAAGTAATAATAGTAGTAGTAGTAGTAGTAGTAGTAGTAGTAGTAGTAGTAGTAGTAGTAGTATTGGTGGTGGTGGTGGTGGTGGTGGTGGTGGTAGTATTTACTATTCCTTCTATTGATAATTTCTTTCTTAGTTTTATTTATCTATATATTCATTTGTTATTCATTATTTTCTTTGCATAAAAGTAAAAAAAAAATTATATATATAAAAAAAAAAATCTATTATTGCAGATACATAGAATTTTCAAACTCCTCCTCCTCCTCCTCCTCCTTCTTCTCCTCTTCCTCCTCCTCTACACAGATTACGATAACAAAACACAACAATATCTTCTTCCTCTCCTCCTCCTCCTCCATCACCACCAGCGCTATTAATTAAAGATGTATAGATATGGAAGACAGCAGAGGAGGAGGAGGAGGAGGAGGAGGAGGAGGAGGAGGAGGAGGAGGAGGAGGAGGAGGAGGAGGAGGAGGAGGAGGAGGAGGAGGAGGAGGAGGTTTTCAGAAGAGCCAGACAGTTGGGTGCCTCTGTGTGTGTGTGTGTGTGTGTGTGTGTGTGTGTGTGTGTGTGTGTGTGTGTGTGTGTGTGTGTGTGTGTGTGTGTTTTTGGTGCTGGCGGTAGTAGTGGTCATGATTTAGTTCAAAGGGAGGAGGAGGAGGAGGAGGAGGAGGAGGAGGAGGAGGAGGAGGAGGAGGAGGAGGAGGAGGAGGAGGAGGAGGAGGAGGAGGAGGAGGAGGAGGAGGAGGAGGAGGAGACAAGACAATAATTACTTCCAGGAAAGAATGAATCTAACAACAGAGAGAGAGAGAGAGAGAGAGAGAGAGAGAGAGAGAGAGAGAGAGAGAGAGAGAGAGAGAGAGAGAGAGAGAGAGAGAGAGATGTATGGAGGTTCAAAATATGGGAGGAGTTTTCTTTTTAAGGAAGGAGAAGAGGAGGGAACCCGCATGCTGATGGAGGAGGAGGAGGAGGAGGAGGAGGAGGAGGAGGAGGAGGAGGAGGAGGAGGAGGAGGAGGAGGAGGAGGAGGAGGAGGAGGAGGAGGAGAAGAGGAGGAGGAGGAGAGAAGAGGAGGAGGAGTGTGACAAGAGGAGACCCAGAAAGAAGAATGAAGATCACCAACCTCATCATCTCATCTCATTTCTTCTTCTTCTTCTTCTTCTTCTTCTTCTTTCCTCCTCCTCCTCCTACTCCTCTTCCTCCTCTAAATGGACTGACAGGTAAGAACGGCCTCATTTCTCCTAATAGCCAGGTGAGAGAACAGGTGCAAAGGAGGAGGAGGAGGAGGAGGAGGAGGAGGAGGAGGAGGAGGAGGAGGAGGAGGAGGAGGAGGAGGAGGTATTGTTGTAGAAGGGTGTGGTTATGGTGATATGGGATGGAAGAAGGAGGAGGAAGAGGAGGGACGGTAGATTGAGGTAGGAGAGAGGAGGAAAGAGAGACGAACAGGAAGAGGAAGAGGAAGAGGAGGGAAAAGAAGAGAAGAGGAAAGAATACTGAAGAGAATAACGCAAAGAGGTCACATTTATGTCTTCCGGGAGGAGGAGGAGGAGGAGGAGGAGGATTACAAAGGAAGACAAACAGCAACAGAGCCCTTAAGTCCTTACTAGGCTGATTGTTAAGACTATGTACTAACTACCAGTGATAGAGACAGGAAAGCACAGCAGAAGGCTCCTCCCCACCCACCCCTCCCTCCCGAGCTGGTAGAAAAAAAAAGGCGAGACGAAGTGATGATGAAAACGCACATGAAATTTTAGTAGGGAGTGAAATATTTAATGTACGTGTGACTACTAGTGTTTGTGGGGAAGTGTTAAAGCTTGGTAAATGTAGAGTTGTGTGTGCATTGTGTACGTGGATGCACAGTGTGATATGTGGAATGGGTGGTGCGGCAGCCTTCACTGTCACTTACTAAGGAGGCAGCAGTCAATCAAGCCCCAGCTGCGTTCAATTCAATGAGATAGCATACTTTCTCTGTAGGGACGCCGTACGCTGGTTTCCCCTTGCAACACTGATCCCTGGTACTACACTTTCCAATAATGACCAATAACTTTGTAGCCGCCGTGGTGCAGTGAAACCATGCGTGCTTTGGGGTCCGAGGGGTCTCCAAGCGCACGGGTTCGAATCCTGTCCATGGTCTGAGTGTAGGCAGAGCTTCCTCACTCTGGGCAACGGTTTCCTAGCGGGTGGGCTTTGAGATAGGAGGTACCACAAAAAATATCCCCTTTAGCCCAGAAATTCCCGTGAACAGCCCACATGGTATAAATAAATAAATAAATAAAATAAATAAATAAATAAATAAATAAAAAAAAAAACTGACAAGGCCCTCTGCAAACAGCCCGTCAGTAGTAGTGGTGACCGTTAACGCTGGGCTAACTGTGCGTGTGGGCAGTGTTGTGTAGTGTGTATGTAGACACAGCGTGCAGGCAAAGAGGTGGTGCGACAGCCTTGCCTGCCGCGTTAGAGAGGAGGAGGAGCAGGAGGAGGAGGAGGAGGAAAAGTGTTGATAAAGACTGACGAGTACGAACATAGTGGTGATGACATTCTCTCTCTCTCTCTTCTCTCTCTCTCTCTCTCTCTCTCTCTCGTCCACTTACATGATAAAACTCAATAAAAACGAAAAATAAACAGACAGACAGAGAGAGAGAGAGAGAGAGAGAGAGAGAGAGAGAGAGAGAGAGAGAGAGAGAGAGAGAGAGAGAGAGATCGTGATAACCTGTATGAGTGATGAAGCTCATGTGTAAAGGAGGAGGAGGAGGAGGAGGAGGAGGAGGAGGAGGAGGAGGAGGAGGAGGAGGAGGAGGAGGAGGAGGAGGAGGAAAGACAGACACACTAACGGACAAATAACAAAGGAGAACACGGGCGCGCACACACACGCACGCACACACACACACACACACACACACACACACACACACACACACACACACACACACACGACAAAGATAACAGTCAAACTATGTACGAGAGAGAGAGAGAGAGAGAGAGAGAGAGAGAGAGAGAGAGAGAGAGAGAGAGAGAGAGAGAGAGAGAGAGAGAGAGAGAGAGAGAGATTACAGAATGATACAGAGATTTCAACATACGACAAAGAAGTAATCCAGAGAGAGAGAGAGAGAGAGAGAGAGAGAGAGAGAGAGAGAGAGAGAGAGAGAGAGAGAGAGAGAGAGAGAGAGAGAGAGAGAGAGAGAGAGACTCCACACACACCACACACACACACACACACACACACACACACACACACACACACACACACACACACACACACACACACACACACACACACACACACACACACACACACACACACACGGAAAGGTTAGCGCTAAACGTTTTGAGAGAGAGAGAGAGAGAGAGAGAGAGAGAGAGAGAGAGAGAGAGAGAGAGAGAGAGAGAGAGAGAGAGAGAGAGAGAGAGAGAGAGAGAGAGAGAGAGAGAGAGAGAGAGAGATTACGGTTATGAAATATATTAGAGAAAACATTTCCCACAACTTCTCCTCCTCCTCCTCCTCCTCCTCCTCCTCCTCCTCCCTATTCCAAGTATCCTTCCTTTCTTTCTTTCTTTCTTTCTTTCTGTGAACCATCTTCCTCCTCTTCCTCTTTCTTCATTCCTCCTTCTCTTCTCTCCTCCTTCCTCCCATCCTTTCTTCCTCCTCTATCTCTTCCTCTTATCTTTCTCCACCAGACTTTCACTACACCCTCCTCCTCCTC
>NC_059263.1:3017500-3022500 GCF_017591435.1 Portunus trituberculatus | reverse complement strand
GTGGTGGTGGTGGTGGTGGTGGTGGTGGTGGTGGTATTAGTATTTATAGTAGTAGTAATGATGATGATGATGATGATGATGATGATGATGATGGTGGTGGTGGTGGTGGTGGTGGTGGTGGTGGTGGTGGTGGTGGTGGTGGTGGTGGTGGTGTAAATAACAATAACACCACTGTCAGTACAATACACTATCATCACCACCACCACTATCGCCATTACTCCCAAAATCACATCACCACCACCACCACCACCACCACCCTCAGGTCACCACTGCTACAAGAGGAGACCTTCATAACGCCTTAAAGGGAACCACGGCATACCTAACTCTTCCCCTGTCCGTCTTACACCTGTCCTCCTCCTCCTCCTCCTCCTCCTCCTCCTTCTTGTATCCAGTCCTCTTCTCTCTCTCTCTCTCTCTCTCTCTCTCTCTCTCTCTCTCTCTCTCCTTCCTCGCAACCTTCATCCAGTTTTTCTTTGTTAGTCTTGCGTTATTGTGGTGTTGCTCTTCTCTCTCTCTCTCTCTCTCTCTCTCTCTCTCTCTCTCTCTCTCTCATTCACTCTCGTTCGCTGTCATTTGGTGCCACACACACAGACACACACACACACACACCTGTATACTAATGCCCAGGTGAGCCTGTCGGCCATGTTACCTGGTGTGTGTGTGTGTGTGTGTGTGTGTGTGTGTGTGTGTGTGTGTGTGTGTGTGTGTGTGTGTGTGTGTGTGTGTGGGGCGGGCACACACTCACCTCTTCACCTGCGCTGTTTTCTGGGCTGTTGTCGCTGTTAGAGGAGCTGAGGGCGCGTTGCATGAGGTAGCGCAGCCTGAGGGAGGGCTTGATGGGGCAGGGGTCGCCGCCCCCACCGCCCTGCCCCTCAATGGAGTGCACCACGCGGAACGTTTCCTTGCGTATGAGGCGTGACCCTGTGCGTGGGCGCGTCTGCTCCCCAACACCGCGTCCTCTACCTCCTCGCCCCCTCCCACAGCCACGCCCCCTGGGGGACGCCGCAGTGCCGGCTGGGGGCGCCGGGCCCAGGGAGATGTTGATGGTGGTGGCCTTGACGGGCGGCTGTGTCCTGGCCGGGTGGTGGTGGTGGTGTTGGTGGTGTGCGGCGAGGGCGTGGGCGTCCCCGCCGCCCACGTGCACGCGACTGCGGTGCTTCTTGTTCTCCTTCGCCTTGCCATTCACCTGGGCGCCCACCCTCGGGGCGGGGGTTGGTGCAGGTGCCTGGGAGGGAGCGGGGCGGGGCCAGGGGTGGGTTGGGGCCTGCGGGGCTTGAGCACGGACATGCGGGAGGAGGTGAGCTTCTTGGTGGGTTTGAGCAGGGGGTCCGCGTCCCCCGTGTTGTCGTAGCGGTTGATGAGCACCGCCACGCTGCCCCCCTGCCGCTCACACTGCACCCAGGGACCCTCTCCTCCGCGTCCCACCCCACGCCGCTGTGGTGAGGGTGACTGTGAGGGCGTGCGGGTGTGCAGATGTTGGTGGGGGGAGAAGCCCAGCCCCGCCCCGCTGCCCTGTGTGGCGGAGCGCGTGGCGGCCAGGTTGCGCTGGTTCATGGCGGCCGTGGCGGCGGCGGCGGCGGCGGCGGCGGCGGTGGTGGTGGTGGTGGCATTATTGTTGTTGTTATTGGTGAGGCACAGGTCGAGGGGCGCCTCCCCCGAGGAGCCACTCACTCCTGAGGAGGAAGAGTCCGTGGACAACTTGCGAGGCACGCCGCCCCCAACCTCAGACTCACTATCCCCACTGGACGGGCACAGGGACCCCCTACCACGCCCCCTGCGCCCTGCACCCTTTCCGGGATGGTGGGGCGCCGCGCCGCGCCTTGTGGTGAGCGGGGAGTGGAAGCCGTTGGTAGCGGGATGGTGGTGGTGATTGTGGTGGTTGTGGTGGGTGGCGTGCTGTGCAGGGCGGGCGTTACCGTTGAGCGTGCCCAGCACCTCAGGCCGCAGCCTGCCCATGGAGGCGTCCCGAGGGGTGGGTGGCAGGGTCTTGTCCCGCTGTTTGGGGGGCCGTGAGTAGCGGGGCTCCACGCCCCTGGGAAAGGTGTGTGCCACCGCAGGCTGTGACGCCCCTCGCGGCCCACCTCCCCGGGGCCGCTCCCCCGCTAAGGGAGGAAGGTCGCGTAGATGTGAACGATTGGTCCTGTCCCGTCCCCGGGGCTGCCCTAAGGACTCCCGCGGGGTCTTGACGGGGCTGGGGTCTCTGATGCGGGGTGCATCACCCTGGCGTGTATGGCTGGGGTCCCTGCAGTGCCCCTGTGGTCCCCGCTGACGCGGTGTGTCCCTGCCAGCACTCCTGTCCCTGCCGGAGGGCAGCTGAGGGTGCCGCTGTCGGCTGTGGTCACGTGGCGAGCCGGGCACGCGGTCTGGGGTGCGGCGCTCCCCCGCGGGGCTGGGGGGCCGCTGCCTGCTCTTGTTGCGGTACTGCCTGACGGGCGCCGCCACCGCCACGTTCTCCTTCATCTGCGTCATGTCAGCGGAGTCAGGGTGCGGCAGCTGGCGCCACTGGGCGCGGGGTCCGCCGGGGCGCGCCAGGCACACAGGGGCGTCCTGGCCGGCACCAGCGTTGTTGTTGAGCAGGTCCTCGCGCAGGCCGGGCAGGCTGCTCGTGTTGAAGAAGGTGCGCACCTGGCCCCCGCCAGACACGAGGGCGCCGCACGCCGTGGCCACCGCCAGCTGCTGCTGCTTGTGCTGGGGCGGCGTGGCGGTGTTGAAAAGCGAGGAGTCCTTGAGAGGGGAACGCTTGCCCGCGCGCGGCGCTGGCGACCTGCCAAAGGTGACGTGGTCGAGGATGGACGGCACTGTGTCTCCGACCTTCTCCTGCAGGCGACGCATCAGCTGTAGCAGCCTGCGTGAGGGCGTCACCCCGGCAAGCTCGCGCCACGCCTCCCGCGCCTCACCTCCCTCAGCGGAGCCTTTCTTCCGCCTCGCGCTGCGACTGCGGTCAAAGGTTCCACTGGCGGGGCCGCCGCCCTGCTGCTGCTGCTGCTGCTGCTGCTGCTTGGCGTCCTCCTCCACCAACTTGCGAGCGAAGTCCGCCAAGTTACTCTGGTTGACGAGGTTGAGCTGGCGCAGCCCCTCGGTGTCCAGCTGGCGGTGCGGGCGCGGTGGTCGTGGTGAGGGCGGCGGGGAGGAGTGGTGGTCCCCGCCCCCAGACCAGCACGTCCAGAGCCCGCTGTCCGAGGAGTGGGCGGAGAGCGGCGGCGTGGGTGGCGGCGCGGCTCCTTCCTCCACGGCCTGACTACACACACTGAGCCCCGGTCTGTCCTCCTGCCGCCCGCTGCCATCACCGCCCCGCCCCCCCTCGCCCCCGGACCCTGTGCCCCGCTCTCCCGCCCCGTCTGCCCTGTCTGGCCCACCTGCCCCGCCAGCCCCTCCCGGCCCCTCCACGGAGGCCTGCACGGGAAGCTCTAGCGTGCAAGGCGGCGGCAGAAGGAACACCGTCTTAGAGGTGACCAGGCGCGGCGGCGGCAGCGGTGTGGAGCTGCTCATGGGGGCGGCGGCGGCAGGGAGCACCTGGAGGAGCGCCGCACACCACCACCACCACCACCACCTAATCCTGCAGCAGCGTCCTGCGAGGCCCTGCAGGTCTCATCCCTGGGGGTGAGGGTCGTGGTGGCCCTGGAGGGGAGGGGAGGGCGGGGAGCAGGGCCGGCCTTGGTGCCTCCACACGGAAGCCAACGGGGCGGCGCAACAGGAAGTACTGCGCTGCGCCCCTCTCAGAACTGTTACGCCGCGACGCCCCCCGCCCCGCCCCCCCCTGCTGCTGCTGCTGCTGCTGCTTTCTTCTGTACCACCACCTTCCTCTCGGCCTCGTGACCTCCTGTCTTCCCGCCACGGTCTCTCCTTTCCTCTTGTGTGTTTCGTGATTCCTTCTCTTCTCTTCTTTCTCCTCTTATGCCACGTGCTTCTCCTCTCCTCTTCTCTTCACAATCCTTCTTGTTCCTCTTCTCTCAGCAAACACACCACCTCTTCTTCTTGGGCGCCTCACTGTCTTCCACTCTTCTTCCTCTTAAATCCACAAATTTCGTCGTTTTTCAATATTCTTTTCCTCTTGTTCCTTGTTCCTGCGTTCCTTCTCCTCTTCTTCTTGTCCTTCAACTTAAAAATCCCTTTTCTTCTTTTCCTCTTTTTCTTCTTCTTTCTTTCCCTTCGTCTTCCTGAAGTCCACAAGTTAGTTTCCTCTTTTTCTTCTTTTCTTAGTTGTTTTCCTTGCTTTTCCTTCCACTACAGACGACATAGGTAAAACTTTAGAACGGCGCATACACTATTACCACGCCAACACGACCACACAGTCACGCCCACTACGACCTGACACGCCCACGATGTCCTGACACACTCTTAAACACACTCACACCCTCACTTACTCCTTCACACACACACACACACACACACACACACACACACACACACACACACACACACACACACACACACACATTTTCAGCTTTTGTAACTTGTAATTCTAATAAGTTTGTTCTTCCTTTATTTTGTTATTGTGTTTTGTCTTCCTCCTCTTCTTGTTCTTCTTCATATTCCTCCTCCTCTTCCTCCTCCTCCTCCTTTCCCTTTTTAAGATTATTATGACTCACTTTTTATTCTTTTACGTCTTTCCAGGAGGAGGAGGAGGAGGAGGAGGAGGAGGAGGAGGAGGAGGAGGAGGAGGAGGAGGAGGAGGGAGTGGAGAGGAAAGAGAGAATCAACAAGAAATGGGAATATGTATGTTTACCAGGAACGTCCTCCTCCTCCTCCTCCTCCTCCTCCTCTTCCTCTTCCTCCTCCTCCCTATTTCACCTCACAATGACCCCACTGCCAGATGAAGAAACACACCCCCCTCCCACGTTTTCTCTTCTCCTCCTCCTCCTCCTCCTCCTCCTCCTCCTCCTCCTCCTCCCTTCTCATCAGCTGACGCAAGAAAAAATACACAAAGGCTTCTATTTTGTCACCATTTCCTCCTCTTCCTCTTCCTCTTCTACTATAATCCTCCTCCTACTCCTCCTCCT
>NC_059263.1:2992500-3000000 GCF_017591435.1 Portunus trituberculatus | reverse complement strand
GAAGGATATCATGGGGTTCAGGAATTTGATCTGGAAGGAAAGGGGCAAAAAGAAATTACAACTTTATTATGGAAAACAAGAGAACGGACTTAAAAATTTATCATGTGGAGAAATTTAATGTGGAAAGGAAGGGAAAAGAGGGACATGAAGAAGGTCTAAGAATGAAATGTGGAAGAGGACACAGAGAGAGAGAGAGGTGTGTGTGTGTGTGTGTGTGTGTGTGTGTGTGTGTGTGTGTGTGTGTGTGTGTGTGTGTGTGTGTCAGTAGCATAGGACTAAAGGAAGATGTTGCAATGTTCTTTGTTGTGTGTGGAAGGAAAAATGTGCAGATAAGAAAGGTTACTTGACAACGAGTGTTTCCTGCCTCTCTCTCTCTCTCTCTCTCTCTCTCTCTCTCTCTCTCTCTCTTATCCTATTCCTTCTTTCTCCTTTATTTACAGACCTAACTCTTCCTACTCCTCCTCCTTCCAGCTCTCACAAATATCTCTCCTCCTCTTCCTCTTCCTCTTATTCCTCCTCCTCCTCCTTCCAGCTCTCACAAGTCACCTTCCTCCTCCTCCAATTTTCCCTCCAGCTCTGACAAGTCACCCTCCTCTTTCTCCTCTTCTCTTATCTTCCTTCCAGCTCTTTCAAATCACATCCTCCTCCTTCTCCTTCTTTCTTTCTCCTCCTCCTCCTCCTCTTACTTTTCTTACAGCTCAGACAAGTCACCCTCCTCCTCCTCCTACATCTCCTCTTCTTACTTTCCTTACAGCTCTTACAAATAACCCTCCTCCTCCTCCTCCTCCTCCTCCTCCCTATTTTCCTTACAGCTCCTTCTTCTTCTCCTCCTTTCCCTCCAGCTCTTACAAGTCACCCTCTTCCTCTCCCAAGTCACCTTACTCCTCCTCCTCCTCCTCCATCACTCTCCCCCTCACCTCAGCAAACAGCAGGCCCTTGGGTTCGAGCTGCAGAGCCATGCCGTGCCTCACATCGTCAATGAACTCTTCCAGACGCAGAAACTTGACGGCACACAGCGACCGCCAGTCCCTCCAGTATATGTCGATCTCAAGGTCCCGAGACTTGTCCAGGTCAATGCTAAACCTGTAGAGAGAGAGAAAAGGGAGTGAGAGGTGGAGGGAGAATGAGGGAGTGAGTGAAGTTAAAGCTATTAGTATACAGAGAGTTTTCCAAGGCCACAAATGATTAGCCAAGTTTTCAAGACAGTTTTTCCTTTAATTAAACTAGAAATGTTGCCACTCTATCACCAGAACCATAGAAACACTCTTAAAAACACTCATTAAAACCAAGACTGATACAAATATTCATAAATGCTTTGTTCTCTACCTACAACAATTTTTCCAAGGCCACAGTTTTTCCTTTTATTAAACTAGAAATCTTACCAATCCATCACCAGAACCTTAAAAAACAACCCTTTCTTTATTTTTTATTTAGTTTGTCATCTGTACAAGTTTGTCCTTAGCTTCCTTGGTGTCACTGAGGAGGAAAACGACTTACTTCTTTACTTCCTTGCTGTGTTAGTGAAAGGAAAACTCATTCTCTATTTTCTTTATTTAGTTGATCATTTGTTTCCTTGGGTGTGTGTGTGTGTGTGTGTGTGTGTGTGTGTGTGTGTGTGTGTGTGTGTGTGTGTGTGTGTGTGTGTGTGTGTGTGTGTTTGGTGATTACCTCTGGTCCCAGGCTGATTGAGAGCAGGGCTTCCAGCTGGTCTGCCCCACCACCTTGTTGTTGTCCAGCTTAAGAACTGCCATCACATCATCTGAAGAGGCACAACAGTAAATATCAACACACACACACACACACACACACACACACACACACACACACACACACACACACACACACACACACACACACACACACATGGCACACACACACACACACACACACACACACACACACACACACACACACACACACACACACACACACACACACACAGGACTCACTTGAAATCTCATCCTTAACAGAGTAGGACTTGGAGGACTTCCCCGTGACGCCCTTCATGAATGCCTTCAGGTCGGAGGGGCCCGAGTGGGAGTCTCGACGGGACCTACCGGGGACGTCCTCCAGAAGATCCTGCACCCCAATGAGTCTGGCGGGGAAGAGATGGGAGTGAGGTGGTGGTGGTGGTGGTGGTAGCAACGTTCTCTACCAGGACAGCACCACAGAGATCTTTTTTTCCCCTCTTACACACACACACACACAAAAAAAAAAAATAATAATAATAAATAAAATAAATAGATAAATAAAAAAAACGATGCCTTTTCTTAGTATTATGTAGAGCTTTCCCAGTTTTCCCCTCGTCCACACAGAAGAAAAGCACCACAGAGTTCTTTTTTTCTAGTATCATGTTGCCCTTAGCCAGTTTTCCCCTTACACACACACAAAAAGAACCAGAGAGGGCATTTCTTGTAGTATCATGTTAACCTTCGCCAGTTTCCCCTATCTTAAACCCCAAAAAATGCATCACAGAAAACAATTTTTTTAGTATCATGTGTAGAAGGCTTTTTTTTCTAGTATTATGTAGATCTCAGCCAGTTTTCCCCGTCTTAAACACAAAACAATGCACCACAGCGGGTAATTTTTCTAGCATCATGTTGCCTTTAGCCAGTTTCCTCTCTTACCCCAAAAAAAGCACCATAGAGGCCTTTTCTAGTATCATTTTGTGCAGAAGTTTTTTTCTAGTATGAAGTAGAGTCTAGCCAGTTTTCCCCGTCTTAAACACAAAAAAAGCAACATTCTATACCACAACAGCACCACAAAAGGCAATTATTTTTCTAGTATTACTCTGCCCTAAGCCAGTTTTCCCCTATTAGACAAAAACAATGCACCACAGATCTTTTTTTCAATATTAAGTTACCTTTAGCTAGTTTTCCCCCTATTACACTCCAAAAAATACACCACAGAGGCCATTTTTTAGTATTATATTGCCTTAAGCCAGTTCTCCCCACTTACATAAACGAGAACTGCTTACCTTACTTCTAGCTTGCCTGTCACAGCTGCCCCCTTGCTGTGTAGGGCTTGGGAGCGACGTGAGGGGTAATTTTCCTTATCATACAGACTGGTATAGTTGGCGGGGGATGGTGAGGCAGAGAGGGAGTTCTCCAGCTCACGTTTAACCTGTGGAACGAAGGATTGGTGAGCTTGTGGTGACAGTGGTGAGACTGGTGATGAGAGTGTGTAAGTAAGGGATGGGTTAGCTAGTGGTGGAGTGGTGGAGTGGGTCCGTGGAGTCTTGATAGTAGTGGTGTGAGTGAAGTATGTATTTAGAAATGCTTTGCCATCTCACTACGACAGTTTTTCAAGGCCATAGGGACAACAAGCTGGGTTTTCAAGTTTATCCTTTTAATACACTAGAAATCTTGCTAATCTATCACTAGAACCATACAAATATTCTTAAAACCATTCATTACTAACAAGACTGACATAAATATTCATAAACGCTCTGTTCTCTCACAACGATAATTTTTGAAGGCCACAGAGTGTTATTAAGAGTATTTCTATGGATGTGGAGATGGACTCGGAAGATTTTAGTATATCAAAAAGGAGAAACTGCCTTGAAAACCTGACTAGTCGTTGCTGTGGCCTTGGAAAATTGTTGTAGTGAGACAAGGTTTATTCAAAGGAGAGAGAGAGAGAGAGAGAGAGAGAGAGAGAGAGAGAGAGAGAGAGAGAGAGAGAGAGAGAGAGAGAGAGAGAGAGACTAATAATGAATCTGAGTGGGATACCTTGATAAAAAAGAACAGAATGATGGAAGTCTTGAAGTGGTACAGCAGTCATAACAAGCAAAGTTCTAAGGATGAGAGGCCACGGTAGAACCAGAAATGAAGGATACAAGCTTGAGGAAAATTTAGGTTAACCCCTTGAGTACCATGACACATTTCCATATTCATTCTGCTTACTATTTGATTTTATACAGCTTCAGAAATGCATGTGGGGGATTAGAATAGTGAAGACTGTGGACCATTAATTTTCTCACCTCCATAGACCCTTGCTAATGTCAATAAAATGGTCTTATCATAGCCAAACTGTCTTAAAATGCCCTAAAAACACGAGCCTCCATATTCATTCTACTTACTATTAGGTGATTTTATACAGCTTCAGAAATGCATATGGGGGATTAGAATAGTGAAGACTGTGGACCATTAATTTTCTCACCTCCATAGACCCTTCCTAATGTCAATAAAATTATCTAATCGTACACAAAATCTCCAGGTAAAAATGTGTCCTAGTACTGAAGGGGTTGAAATAGTGAAGACTGTGGCCATTAATCTTCCGACCTCCATAGACACTTCCTAATGTCAATAAAATTATCTAATCCTACACAAAATCTCCAGGTAAAAATGTGTCCCAGTACTGAAGGGGTTGAGAAAGACAAGGGAAGGAAGTGGCTGTGTAATGGAGAGGTTGATGAATGGCAGGGACAGGGAGGGGACAAGTAATCAGACTGTCAGTGCTTTAGTCAATACGAGCTTTAAAAAGGAGATTAGCAGATATATTGAAGATGATAGATGGAAATAATTCATTCTCTCTCTCTCTCTCTCTCTCTCTCTCTCTCTCTCTCTCTCAGGAAATGAATGAGTGGCTCTCCCTAAGTGACAGAATGGGAGGGAGATAGATAGAGAGAGAGGAAGACTGGAGAAGGGAGAGGGGGGAGAGGGGAGAGAGAGAGAGGAGGGATATGGCTAATCAATCAGGACGTGGCAGGATGAAGAGGAAGAGGAAGTGAATCAGAGAGAGAGAGAGAGAGAGAGAGAGAGAGAGAGAGAGAGAGAGAGAATTTTCCAAGGTTCCTAAAAAATGTGACTTCTTAAATAATTCCTCCTTCTTAACAAATAAATAAATAAATAATACTTTTTACGTAAGAGGAGAAATCTAGTGGTGAGAGAAATTGGCCCCGTTGGAAAGAGAAAACGTCACGAGACACGCACCACATTCAGAAACGCTTCCCCTCCCCCCGCCCTCTCTCTCTCTCCTTGCGACCATTTTCAAAGACCACAGAGACAATTAGCGGAGTTCTTAAGAGTGCAGTTGAAGATACTCGTGTTTTTAAGAGACTTTTGATGGTTCTCGTGACAGATTGGCAAGGTTTCTAGTTTATTAAGAGGGAAAACTGTCTTGAAAACCCTGCTAATCGTCTCTGTGGCCTTGGAAAACTGTCGTGGTGAAGGTTTATATTCTGAAACGCTCTTCTCTCTAACCACAACTATATTCCAAAGCCACAGAGATGATAAGCGAGGTTTTCAAGAGTGTTTCTCCAGTTAATAATGTAGAAATCTTATCACTCTTTCTCCAGAATCGTAAAAAACATCTTAAAAACTCTCTTCTCTCTCGCTAAGACTATTTTCCAAAGCCACAGAGATGATTAGCAGGGTTTTCAAGAGTGTTTCTCCAGTTAATAATGTAGCAATCTTATCACTCTGCCTCTAGAACCGTAAAAACGCCTTAAAAACTCGTGTATACTTAAATAAAGCCTTTAGAAATAGTGGTGAAGCGCAGAAGTGTTTGAGAATACGAGTCTGAGAGGGGAAGGGTTTCTCAATACTGGCGGCTGACAGTAACAAGGGACAGGAAGGAGGGAGGGAGGGAGGGAGGGAGGGAGTGAGGGAGGGAGTAATAAGAAGGGATAAAAGTAAGTGAGTGAGTGAGTGAGTGAGTGAGTGAGTGAGTGAGTGAATAAGTGAATAAATAAATGAATGAATGAATGAATGCGTGAGTGAGTGAGCGAGTGAGGCAGAGGAATGAGTGCTATGGGAGTAACATGACTAACGGTAAATTACGAGGAAAATAAAGGAGGAAAAATAGACAATGGTGAAATACGAGAAAAGATAACGTTACAAAGACTGACATGATAACAGCAACAGCAACAACAACAACAACAACAACAACAACAACAACAACAACATGAGGGGAAAAAAGATGAATTAGGAGAAAAAAAAAAAGAAATACCGTTAGAAAGATTAAGATGATGATGATGATGATGATGATGATGATGATGACAACAACAACAACAACAACAACAACAACAACAACAAAAGAGGTCACGTGTTCGTTTAAAAAAATGTAAATAGAGAAAAGGAAAAAACAAAGAGAGAGAGAGAGAGAGAGAGAGAGAGAGAGAGAGAGAGAGAGAGAGAGAGAGAGAGAGAGAGAGAGAGAGAGAGAGAGAGAGAGATATGCCCTAAACTGAAATACTACACACTCTACTTATGGAATGAAATAAACACACACACACACACACACACACACACACACACACACACACACACACACATTGCATCATTAGAACAGTGAACGTTCGGGTTACATTACGTTTCCTGAGGCGCCCTAGTGGTGGTGGTGGTGGGAGTAAAGCAATGTTGTGACGCAAAACAGTATTGCAAGAGAGGAGAGAGAGAGAGAGAGAGAGAGAGAGAGAGAGAGAGAGAGAGAGAGAGAGAGAGAGAGAGAGAGAGAGAGAGAGAGAGAGAATTATAATGTTTGGGAGGAAAGGAAAGAAGTGGTGGTGGTGGTGGTGGTGGTGGTGGTGTTGTGGTTAGCCATTATTATTATTATTGCTGCTGCTGCTGCTGCTGTGTGTGTGTGTGTGTGTGTGTGTGTGTGTGTGTGTGTGTGTGTGTGTGTGTGTGTGTGTGTGTGTGTGTGTGTGTGTGTGTGTGTGTGGTAAGGTGTGCAAGTTAATTATTGGGAAGGAGAGGAGACACGCAAACAGCCTGAGGGAGAGGGAGAGGGAGAGGGAGAGGGCAAAAGGTTGAACTACAACCTAATGAGGAACAGAAAAGAAAATGAACCACGGAAAAACTCTAAACAGTGATTGAGAGAACAAGGAGAGGGGAGGATGAGGGCTGGGAGAGGGAAGGGAGAGGCTAAGGAGAGGGCAAGGGGTGAGGGATGAGGGGAGGGAGAGGGTGCTTGGCTCTCACCTGTCCCGCCGTGAGGGAGCCAGGGGGCAGGTCCCCCCGGAGCCGCTCCAGGGAGAGGCGGATGAGGTCCAGCTTATGACTGCTCTCGTCCAGCCGCTGCTGCGCCTGGAACACGAGGGGTGGGTTAGTGAGGCCCGGGGAGGGAGGGATGAGGGCCGGGGAGGTGAGTCTTGGTCAGTCCCGCCACACTCACTACTCACCTACAGGTACTACACACGTACACGGACTCACATGCACACACGCACACACACGCACACATCGGGCGGCCTCGCGCGGCGCACGGCACTGGCGAGCGTTTAGTGGGTTAGGGGTCGGGGTATGGGTTGGGGGTTGGGGTCGCCGGTGTGGTGGAGGGGGCAGGGAGGGGGGATGCGACGCTTACCTACATGGGGGTGAGGGGTGTGGTCACTGAGGCTGCTGCTGGTCCTGGAGAGGGAGGTGGCGGGGCGCTGGGGCGGGGCGGCGGGGTCCTCGGCGGCCCCGGAGTCCAGGTCTGACAGGGACCACGCCCGCACCCTGCCGCCCGGAGTGTCGTCGCCGGCCTGGTCGGTCCAGGCGCGGCAGTTCCTGCAGG
>NC_059263.1:2965000-2972500 GCF_017591435.1 Portunus trituberculatus | reverse complement strand
TCCTTGTTTCCTTCTTCTTTTACAATCTTTATCTCCTAATATTCTTCTCTTCCTTCATTATCTATCCTCCTTCTCCTTCTCCTCCTCCTCCTCCTCCTCCATTCCCCTTCTTTATTATTCTATCTATCCATCTATCTTCCTCTTCCCTGATTCCTTCTTCCTTCACTATCTATCCATCTATCCTTCTCCTCTTCCTCCTCCTCCTTCATTCTCTTCCTCTTCCTCCTCCTCCTCCTCCCACACACACATTACCTGCCAGGTGTACACAATTAATTATCTCTCTCTCTCTCTCTCTCTTAATTTGTTTTGTTTGTTGTGTGTTGTGTTTTGTTTGTTTATTTGCTCCATTTTTCTTTTTTTCTATTCCCCTTTTTCATTTTCTTGTCTTTTCTTGTTATTTCCTGTTTTTCCTCTTTCTTTTTCCCATTTTCTTTTATTTCCTCTCTATTTCCCTTTATTTCTTATTTTTTTCCAATATTTTTCTATTTTTTTCCTCCATTTCCCCATTTTTCATTTCTATTTTCTTTATTTTCCTTTATTTCCTCTTTATTTGTTTATTTCCCTCTTTTCTGCTTTATTTTACTCTATTTCAGTTTTTCCATATTTACTCAGTTTTCCTTCCCTTTCATTTTTTTTCCTCCATTTTTATTCCTCCATTTTTTTCCACCCCTTTGTTTTTCCTCCATTTTTTTTCTCCCCTTCATTATTTTTCCTCCATTTTTTTCCTTCCCATCTTTCTTTTTTTTTTTCCTTCTCATTTACTCACCCATTAAATTTCAACCTTCTTTCATTATTCCTTCTTTCATTATTTTTTTTTCTCATTCTCTTTTCATTTATTTTTTCTTTCCTTTCATTTTCTATTTTTTTCTTCTTATTTTCCTTTTTTCATTTCTTCCTTTGTCACATTTCCTTCTTTTCTTCTTTACTTATTTTCTTTTTCTTCTTTTTCTTTCACTTTTTTCTTTCTTTTCTTTCACTTTTTTTTTTTTTCTTCTTTTCTGTCTCAAAACACAAAAAATTTCATCCATCGCCGAAATTTCCACAGAAATGAAAAAGCAACACACACACACACACACACACACACACACACACACACACACACACACACACCCCTCCAAGACTCACCTCCATTATTCATGTTGAAATATACATACATGGGAAATAGTTATGTATACATGGAAAATACTTAAATACGCACACACACGCACACACGCACACACACACACACACACAATTCTCTCAACAATTATTTCTATTTCCCTTCATTCTTTTTCTTATCTCTCCACATAGCACTCTCTTACACCCAACCTCATCTCCACAGCTGTCCTCCACTACCTCTCCATTTAGAGGTCTCCATTTGACTCTCTTTGTAAGCTTAATTTCCTCTTACCTCCATTTCATCTCCAGTCATCTTCATAATCTCCACATGTCCTTTCTCTTGTCTCATCTCCACACATCCTCCTTTCTCTGCTATAGCTCTCCTTTATTCTGTTTTCCTTATTCCTTCCTTCACTCATTCCTACTATCCTTCCTTCACTCATTCCTATCTTAATTTTCATTTTCCTTCTCTGCGATAAAACACACTTACTCTTCTATCATCCACACTCAAAACACACTCAAAACACACCTAGTACACTTTTTAATCTCTCTTAACACACACACATACACACAAACACAGTAAAATGAACAAGAGAAACACATAACTTACATTAGGTTAGGTTACATAAGATACACACACACACACACACACACACACACACACACACACACACACACACAGTAACACTCACCTCCTGCAAGTACTTCTTATCAGCTGCCATTTTGTTCGCCTGCAGCATCCGGACAGCATTCTTGGCCCCCTCCATGCACCGGCACTCCACATGCAGGCGGTGGATCAGCTCCTCAATCCGCACATCCACAGGCGTCTCCAGGTTGTACTTGTTTGCTGCGTCACCTGGGGAAGGCAGGTGGATGGGGAGGTTAGCTGAGTGGTGGTGGTGGTGGTTCAGTTTTGTTTGTGTGTGTGTGTGTGTGTGTGTGTGTGTGTGTGTGTGTGTGTGTGTGTGTGTGTGTGTGTGTGTGTGTGTGTGTGTGTGTGTGTGTGTGTGTTATTCATCATGGTCGTCTGCTGGTTACCCAGCCAGCCTTTCCCCTACAGAAGCTCAGAGCTCATAGACCAATCTTCGGGTAGGACTGAGACCACACACCGGGACAGCGAGGCTACAACCCCTCGAGTTACATCCCGTACCTATTTACTGCTAGGTGAACAGGGGCTACATATTAAGAGGCTTGCCCATTTGCCTCGCCGCTTCCTGGGACTTGAACCCGGGCCCTCTCGGTTGTGAGTCGAGCGTGCTAACCACTACACTACGTGTGTGTGTGTGTGTGTGTGTGTGTGTGTGTGTGTGTGTGTGTGTGTGTGTGTGTGTGTGTGTGTGTGTGTGTGTGTGTTAATGTAAGAGAGGAGGACTGGCCAAGGGCAACAAAAATGTAAAGAAAAAGGGCCCACTCGGTTGCCAGTCTCTTTATAGTGCCGACAGAATTAGCCAAAAGACAGGGACAAATATGTGTGTGTAATTCACCTCGGTCGCCCTGCTGGTCACCCAGCCAGTCTTCCCCATTACGGAGCGAGCTCAGAGCTCACAGACTGATCTTCGGGTAGGACTGAGACCACATCAACACACTCCACACACCAGGAAAGCGAGGCCACAACCCCTCGAGTTACATCCCGTACCTATTTACTGCTAGGTGAACAGGGGCCACACATTAAAAGGCTTGCCTATTTGCTTTGCCGCTTTCCGGGACTCGAACCTGGCCCTCTCAATTGTGAGTCGAGCGTGCTAACCACTACACTACGCGGTGTGTGTGTGTGTGTTTGTGTGCGCGCGCCCATGTGTGGGGCAATCCGTATTCCGTACCCTCGGCATCCAGTCCATTCTCCGTCTGGTGCTGTTTGGCCTTCATCCGCCTCATCTTAATGTACTCAATCTTCAGCTTGGAGTCAGCCAGCATCTGTTGAGCCTCGGCCAGCAGCTTCTTGTCCCTCATCGGTCCCGTGCTGTACATCTGGATCATGTTCTCCGCCCCGGCCTTCACCTGTGGAACAGTCACCTGGTTAGTCAAGACAGTGGCACAGTATCTTTCCCCTAACTGGTACACCTTTCATCATTATTTCTGTCTAACCCCTTCAGTGCTATGATGCATTTTCATATCCATTCTGCTTACTTTACTATTTGGTGATCTTATACAGCTTCAGAAACTCATGAGGGGGATTAAAATAGTGAAGACTGTGGCCATTACTCTTCTGACCTCCATAAACCCTTCTTAATGTTAATAAAATCGTCTAATCATACCCAAAACTAAGGGTAAAATACATCCCAGTACATTTTTCCATTTAGTGAGGGGTTGGATGGGCGATGATTCCTTTCCACAACTGGTGATTTTGTGCCATGTTTGTCTATTCCCAACAGATTCATATCCTCACCTTTATTTGTCTTTATTGTATAGTTATCTAGTCTGTGGAATGGTTGTCTAGTTAGTGGAAACAGTGAGGACAGTGGTACAGTACTCTCTTGTTATGGTACAGTCAGCTTTCTCCTGTTAATTGGTCAGTCTTTACTAGTCTTTATTCTATAGGTATCTACAGTAGGCCTTTAAACTGTGTAGGAATATCAGTCCTTTGATTGTATAGTGAAGTCAGTGAGGAGAGGGGATTCTAATGGTACTGGAATCCTTTTTCTGAATGGGAGGAGATTCTAATGCTAATGGAATCTTTTTTTCTGCTACTACTTGCTTAATTTTACTTGTTCCATAGTCATCTAAGCCTTCAAACAGTGTAGAAACAAAGGCCTTTTGATTCTAATGTCAGTGTAATCTTTAGTCATCCACTTGGTGCATTACTTATTTCACGCAGTTCTATAGCTGTCTCTTCTTTCAATAGCAGCACACCAGTCTTTGATTGTAAAGGTACTTGATGTGTTTTTACTTTGCTATTGGTGATTCAGTGACATCTTTGCTTGGTTCAATGGGTGCCTAAGACCTTAAACTGCATAGAAATAATAGTGTTTTGGTTGTAATGGCAGAGTAATCTTTTGTCAGCCCCTTGGTGACATCTTTACTTGGTTCAATGGGTGCCTAAAACCTTAAACTGCATAGAAATTATATTGTTTTGGTTATAATGGCAGAGTAATCTTTTGTCAGCCCCTTGGTGACATCTTTACTTGGTTCAATGGGTGCCTAAGACCTTAAACTGCATAAAAATTATATTGTTTTGGTTATAATGGCATCTACTTGGTGCATCTACTTAGTTACTGATTACTCTGAGGAATCTTGACTTGGTTCCACAGATATCTAGTCCTTCAAAAAGAGTATAAGTTGTAAAATCTATTAGTTTCCACACCAACAGATGCTTCGTAAGATTTCATGTGTTGGTTGTGGCACTGGTAACTGTTTTGTTGTGAAGGGAAAGGGTATAACTGGCATATTCTTCTTTTATTTCCTTCTCCAGGTTAGGTTAGCTTTGGTTTGGTTTGGTTCAGTTTGGTTAGGTTAGGCTAAGCATCCCCAATTGCTCTCTTCACCATCTCACTTTCTGTTTAACCCCTTCAGTACCTTGAGTTTTGGCTGTGATTAGACCATTTTATTGACATTAGGAAGGGTCTAAGGGTGTCAGAAGATTAATAGCCACAATCTTCCCTATTTTAATCCCCCACATAAGTTTCTGAAGGTGTACAAACCCACCAAACAGTAAGCAGAATGAATATGGAACACGTCATGGTACTGAAGGGGTTAAAGTTACAGCTACCTTACCTTTTGCTCTATCTCCAGCTGTCGTTCGAGGGAGAGGAGGCGCTGGTCACAGGATATCGAGATGGGCTCCAGGGACTTGTCTTGCGCGTCGGTGGCCATGGGGGACAGCGGGGGGTCTGCCGGGAAGGGGGCGTGAATCAGTAACAAAATCAAGGGTAGGTGGAGCTGTATGTTGTATGCCAAGTTTTTTTTTTTTTTTTTTTTTTTCAAGTTACGTAAAGGACTGTATGGTCAAAATATAGCAGAGTTAGCAAAGAGATAGCAGTGTTAGCTTGTATGTTCCTTGTCTACACTTTGAACAAGACTTGACTGGGAGTTATTGGTGTTTTAGAAGGTGCTGGTGATGACTTAACAGGCTTTAGTGGATGTTACTTCAAGGGTGTTTTCAAGGTGCCAGTGCTAGTTTAGCAGGCTGTGGTGAAAGTTACTACAGTTTTCAAGTGTTTTAACAAGTTGTAGTGGAAGTTATTGGTGTTTTCAAGGTGCCAGTAATAGTTTAGCAGGTTGTGGTGAAAGTTATTGTGGTTTTGAGCAGAGTTTTCATGGTGATGGTAAAAGTTTAGTAAGCCATGGTGGAAGTTAATGTAGTTTTCAAAGTGCCAGAGAGAATTTTGCAAGCTGTATTAGAAGTTATTGTGGTTTTCAAGGGTGCTTTCAAGGTGCCAGTGATAGTTTGACAGACTCTAGTCAAAGTTACAACAGTTTTTCATAATCTGAGAGATGCCTTTGCAGGCTCGACTGGAAATTACTGGCATTTCCAAGATTCTAATTCCAGTTGAAGCAGTTCTAGAGGAAGTAACTAAGGTTTTCAAGGCTGGTATGATTCAGAAGGCAATGAAAATAAGAATTCTACAATAACTAACGCTTTCAAGGCTGTTATGATTCAGAAATCTGTGAAAACAAGAATTGTACAATATCAAAGAGGAAAAACACACCTAAGAGAGACAATGCAAATGAGACAAAAGTAAGATGAAAAAATGATAAAAAAGAAAACCAAGAAGACCTGACAATGCATATGAGACAAAATGAAAGAGAAAAAAGACAGGAAAAAGAGGAAAAAACAAGGTCTAACAATGCAAATGCAACAAACAGTAGGACAAAAAAAGAGGAACACAAGGAAAAGAGAGGAAAAAGAGGACAAACCAAGAGAAGGTAAGGTGACAATGCATGAGACAAAAAGACGGAAAAAAAAAGAAGAGGAAAATGAAAACAAACCCAAAAGATGAGAGAGAGAGAAAAAAAAAAAAAAAAGAGGACAAACCAAGAGAACGTAAAAAGTGCAAATGAGACAAAGAATAAGAGAAGAAAAAAAGGACAAAAGAGGACAAAAACACTTCACAATACCATCCACAGAGAGAATAGCTAAACTCGGAGAGAGAATTATAAACAAGAGAAGGAATAGGAGGAAGAATAAAAGGATCTGTATGGTGTATGGTGAATATATTAAGGAAAACTCTGTGTATGAGGTCAAGTGAGGTCAAATTCTCAGTATATTAAGCAAAGCTGTGTGTAAGGTCAGCTAAGGTCAAATTATTCTCTCTTATTTATGTATGTGCAGTTGTTAAAAGAATGCAATCATACATACTTTATTAGAGAGAGAGAGAGAGAGAGAGAGAGAGAGAGAGAGAGAGAGAGAGAGAGAGAGAGAGAGAGAGAGAGAGAGAGAGAGAGAGAGAGAGAGAGAGAGAGAGAGAGAGAGAGAGAGAGAGAGAGAGAGAGAGAGACAGAGAGAGAGAGAGCAGAGAGAAAATAAATAAATAACATTACAATAGCATTACCAATCAACAATAACAACAACAATAACAAGAATAACAACAATAACAACAATAACCACACATACATACATACAGACAGACAGACAAACCACCACAATGCATATATTCTAGTCATTTCTTTTATTTTTTACATTTTCCTTTTTATTTTTGTTTTCTTTACCTTTCTTCCCTCTACCTTTCAGTCTTGCTTTGTGGTACAGACCTAGGAGGAGGAGGAGGAGGAGGAGGAGGAGGAGGAGGAGGAGGAGGAGGAGGAGGAGGGTGGTTAGAAGCAAGGGTGGGTAGGAGGAGGAGGAGGAGGAGGAGGAGGAGGAGGACGAGGAGGAGGAGGAGGAGGAGGAGGAGGAGGACGAGGAGAGGAGGAGGAGGAGGAGGAGGAGAAAGATGGAGGAGGATGGAGGATGGAGGAGAAAGATGGAGGAGGATAGAGGATGGAGGATGGAGGAGGAGGAGGAGGAGGAGGACGAGAACAAGGAGGAGGAGGACAAAGATGACGAGGACAAGGAGGAGGACGAGGAGGACGAGGACGAGGACAAGGAGGAGGACAAGGAAGGAGGAGGAGGAGGAACAAAGACACAGACACATGGTTAGACACACACAGAAATGGCTGGACACAAGAAAGACACACAGACAAACAGACACACCAAATCTTTCCTATCTATCTATCAAGTGACATGGGTAAGTGGCACAGATAAGGAGGGGGATGAAGAATAAGAGAAATAAATAGTAAATGGTTTAATTAATGAGGTAATGGAAAATAGGTAAGGGAATAATGGGTTGTCTGGGTTATCTAAGGGGCTTCTCTATTGGTTATCTAAGGGTAATAAGATTGTGCAAATATCCACACACACACACACACACACAATTTTTCCTATCTATTTAAGTAACTATCAACAGACATACAATCTTTCCTATC
>NC_059263.1:2955000-2957500 GCF_017591435.1 Portunus trituberculatus | reverse complement strand
CAACATACAATTATTCTAAACACACAAATTGCTATACGAGAGAGAGAGAGAGAGAGAGAGAGGTCACTTGCTGTTGCCAATAGGTTAGTTATGTGTTAAAGGAGAAGAATCTTTACTCTCTCTCTCTCTCTCTCTCTCTCTCTCTCTCTCTCTCTCTCTCTCTCTCTCTCTCTCTCTCTAAGGGGAAAGCAGGAAGCACACAGGAAGACACAGCACATTCTTCCACATCTTCTTCCTCCTCCTCCTCCATAACATTCTCTCCCACGATCCTTTCTCTCACGACTCCTTTCCTCCACCACCACCTCCACCACCACCACCTCCTCCTCCTCCTCATTCCCATAAGTTCCTCTTCCTAACTTTTACTTCCTCCTCCTCCCCCTCCTCCTCCTCATCCTCACTTTCCCGTTCGTCTTCTCGTGATCCTCCTCCTCCTCCTCCTCCTCCTCCTCTTCCTCCTCCTCCTTCCTTCTCCTCCTCTTCCTGCTGCTGTTCTTCCCTTCTAAACATATACTGTTAGAACAACCTTGATACGAGGAGGAGGAGGAGGAGGAGGAGGAGGAGGAGGAGGAGGAGGAGGAGGTTAAATATGGTACAGTGACAAATGAGTGAGGAGGAGGAGGAAGAGAAAAGGAAGATAGGAAGAGGGAAATGAAAAAAAAGACAGGAAGAAGAAGAAGAAGAAGAAGAAGAAGAAGAAGAAGAAGAAGAAGAAGAAGAAGAAGAAGAAAAATACCTACATTATTATTGCTATAGAGGAAAAGCATGGTGGTGGTGGTGGTGGTGGTGGTGGTGGTGGTGGTGGGTGCAAGAAAACTCCCTCCTCTCTCCTTTTCTTCAATTAAATCACCACCACACTGCCCCGGTGATGACTCAGGGCCAGATCATCACCACCACAGCTCACCACACGCATCACCACTCACACGGGCCACAGAAGTCATTACCATTGTCATTTCATCACTATTATGGCGTCGGTTTTATGGTGTTATGGTGCTAACTCATCACCAGTTCACCAGTTATCACCAGTCATCACCACACACGTTAGAAGGCATCACCACTTCGTTTCAACACCACTGCCTTGTTCATCACCATTCACAGAGTTTAGTTGGAGATTTTCATCACTTTGTCATCACCAGTTTTGTTTCGTTGTGGTGTTGACGTCAATGTTCTGTAGTTCATGTTAGTCTCTGTGGTGGTGTGGTGTTGCTTACTCGTTTTTGTTCCTTCTTTTCTCTATTTTATTTCTTCTTTATCTATTTTCTACTTTGTTTTGGTGGTGGTGGTGGTGGTGGTGGTGGTGTAGTATCTATCTTTGTTATTTATTGTGGTCTCTCTTTCCGTCTCTTATTCATCACCACTTGCACTGTGTCACTATTTCATCACGTCATTTTCTCTCTTATTCGCATCACCAAAACCTTCCTTATTTTGGGACAGATAATATAACCTGTACCAGTGTTTTCCCAATAAAGCAAATCATTAATGTGTCTTCCCTATCTATCAGCCACTGCGATACACTTACTCCATATAATAAGATTTTTTTATTTATTTATTTTTTCCCACAGATGCACCATGCGTGTTTGTTTTGTGGGTCCGAGGGGTGTAGGCTGGGCTTCCTCACCCATGGTATAAATAAATATATAAATGGTTCCTTATCTACACCACAAACAACCATCAGTGCTTTGTTTACTATTATTAAAGGGGGTACTTTTTGAGGGTATTTCCTATTTCAAAAGTCCACCCGCTAGGAAACCGTCGCCCCCGAGTGAGGAAGCCCAACCTACACTCGGACCGTGGACAGGATTCGAACCCGTGCGCTTGGAGACCCCTCGGACACCCCCAAAAAACGCATGGTTGCACTGTACCACGGCGGCCTGTATAAAAGTCATCCTTGTGTGTTGATTTCTAAAACCTTATCCATTCAAACTTTACGCACAACCTCTCCTAATCTCTTCTCTTTCCCCCTTCCTTCGTGCCCTTCTTCATTCTATCCCTTTATCCGTTCTCTTCTCCTTATCCCATTCCACAAACACCTATTCTTCATTCATTTCTTCCATTTTAAACATCCCTTACAATAATATCTCCAAAAACTAACGTAATTTTTCTATTTCTTATATCAAACTTGTATTATTTTGTTTTTTTTCATTCATTAGTTACAATTTGTTCTCGTATTCTCGTTATTAATTCACTTTATAATCATTTTTTTCCAATAACTAAGCTAACTTTTCATTTTCTGATATCAAACCTGTATTATTAATTTTTTCCTTCATTAGTTACAGAGGCAATTTATTTCAGTACTTCTAAAAACCTTATTCACTCAAGCTTTATAATTACTTCCAACACATAACGTAACTTCTTCGTTTTTGTTCATTCTATAACTTGTATTAATCAAAGTTTTTTTTCTTCTTTCATTAGTTACAAAAGGTCATTTATTCTCGTATGCTGACTTCTAAAACCTTATCAATTCAAAACTTATTAATTTTCTCAATAAATAACGTAACTTTTC
>NC_059263.1:2940000-2942500 GCF_017591435.1 Portunus trituberculatus | reverse complement strand
CCTGAGATAACAGAACCGGAAGAGGCAATCAGATTCGCCCTTTTCCGTGACGTGACAAGGCGTGGACCAATGGGAGGCAGGGAGGGGCGTGACGTCACCACCCGCCCACCAATGAGGAGAGGGAAGCCGACGGTGGTTACTGAATGGAGGAGGAGGAGGAGGAGGAGGAGGAGGAGGAGGAGGAGGAGGAGGAGGAGGAGGAGGAGGAGGAGGAGGAGGTAAGAAATGTAAATAACTAATATGAAAAAATAGCCCAAAACAGTAAAATCTAGCCCAACACCTGAAAAAACCGCCCAAAATTCTAAACACCTTTGAAAAATCAGCCCAAACTTCACAATCAGCCCAATATCTTCAAAAACTAGCCCAAAACATGAACTAGCAAGAGAAACGAAAAATATAAACATTAACTACAATAATAATAATAATAATAATAATAATAATAATAGTCTTTCCAATCAATAATACCTTTTAACCAATCATTTCCTCCTTCCTTCCTTCTTCCTTCCTTTTCCTTTCCCTCTTATCACACATACTGGAGGAGGAGGAGGAGGAGGAGGAGGAGGAGGAAAGGCAATGCTCTCATCTATTTCCGGGCCCTCCTCCCCCTCCTCCTCCTTCTCTTCCTCCTCCCTATATTTCCTCCTATCCTCTTCCTCTTCCTGCTCCTCCTCTTCCCCCTACATTAACCTATAGATTAGAGGTACAGTACAACGCTCACTGTCTGTCTGTGTGTCTCTCTCTCTCTCTCTCTCTCTCTCTCTCTCTCTCTCTCTCGTCAATTAAACCTCATATGTGTTATAATAATTGCTGTCATTGGCTGTCCTACACACCTGACCACCTCCAAATCTGCCTTACCTAACCTAACCTAACCTAACCTAACCTAACCTTACCTTACCTTACCTACCTTACCTTACCTTACCTTACCTAACCTACCCTAGTCTTGCCTTACCTTACCTAACCTTGTCTTGCCTTACCTTAACTAACCTTACCTAACCTACTTCTACTAGAATCTTAATAACTCTCTTGAAAACCCCAATAACTTTCACTACAACCTGTCAAACTTATTAGAATCTTAATAACTCTCTTGGAAACCCCAATAACTTCCACTACAACCTGTCAAACTTACTAAATTCATAATAATACTCTTGAAAACCATAATAACTTCCACTACAACCTGTCAAACTATTAAAATGCCCTTGAAAACCCTAGTCATTTCAACTATAACCTGCCAAACTATTACAAAAATCATGAAAACACTTAAAAACACCAACAACTTCCATTACAGCCTGTCAAAGTGCTATTAGAACCCTATCAACTTCCATTCCAGCCTGTTAAGATAAGATAAGACATGGAAATACATAAGGATACAAAATGATGAAGGCTAATCATTTCTAACCCATTCACAGATGCATTCCAACACCACAAGCGAACATAAGAACAGGATCTGATACTCTATATGAGGAAAAAAAAAAAGCATATATTCTCATTTGAACAAGGCACTTAAAAAATATCTAACTCCACATAGGCATTCATTAATAAATACTTCAAAAACCAAATTAAAAAGCCTATAAATAAAATACTCACTTCATATAGGTAAACAATGATATCTACAAATGCAATCTAACCCTTTAAAACTCCCTTTACCAAACAACTAATGCATTCAGATCCCCCTCTTAGATGAACATTCACATACTGTAAACCCTTTCAATGCATCTATAGACTAATCTCAAACCTATTGCGACTGTATAAGCATTCTAATTCCACTAAAGCACTGGCCAACATTGCAATTCTATGAGGCATCTGTTTTTGTATAAGGGAAGCAACACAAGGGCACAGGAGGCAGTGGTGAGGGAGGGAAGTGGTCAGTGTCTGGACTCTATACTTTCCATTAGCCATTGTAGAGATGACTAGAGATGGAGTGACCAGATTGAGAGAGAGAGAGAGAGAGAGAAAGATAGGAGATGGAAGGTAAAATAAGGGAAATATGCAATGATAAGAGATACAAAAAGGGAGAGAGATGTGAAGGAAGAAGATATAAAAAAAAAAGAGAGAGAGAAATAAGGGAAACAGGTAATGATGAGAAAAACAAATGAGGAAAGAAACAAGATTTTTTTTTTTTTAAGCGAGAGACAAATTGGCCAAGGGCAAAAAAATAAATAAATAAAAATGAAAATGAAAAATAAAAATAGAATTATAAAAAGATCCACTTGAAAGAAATAAAGGAGGTAGAAGGAAGGTCAAAGAAGGAAGGATGAGAAAGATATAAAAGGAAGAAGGAAGGAAGAAGGAAGAAGAAAGGAGGAAAGAAGGAAAATAATAAAAAAAACCATACATAAGACAAAAATAAAGAAAAAAAGAATAAGATAAAGAAAATAAGAATAAAAGAAAGAACAGAAAAAATAAATTAGAAAAAGAAAAAGAATATGAAAGAAATAAAGAAAGAAGAAGAAGAAAGGAAGACAAAGAAAAGTAAGAAAAGAAAGAAAAAATATTAAAAAAG
>NC_059263.1:2887500-2937500 GCF_017591435.1 Portunus trituberculatus | reverse complement strand
CCTCCTATTATCACACTGTCTCATCTTCCTCCTCCTCCTCCATTACTCATTTCTCTTCTTCCTTCCTTTACATTTCCACAATATTTCCTTCTTCTCTATATTTTCATCTTTTACTGTTACTCCTCTTCCTCTTACATTCCTCTTCCTTCTTTTCCATTATCATCTTCCTTCTTTTTATTTTCATTACTTTTCCTTCTTTCCTATTTTTTCATCTCTTACTGTTACTCCTCCTCCTCCTCTTCTTGCATGCACCACCACCATTACCACCATCACACCACCACCACTATGACAGTCAAGAGTAAACAAGATGCAATTCTGAGGCCACCACTTCAAGGCACAACATCACAACACCTCCACAACACCCAAGCAGTCAACACCACATATATTTTTTTCCTACACACACTGATTGAGGTGATTGTGGGGGTGGACGGGATGGGATGCCTAGCCTAACCTTATCTAATTTAACTATATACTAATTCTAGAGTAAATGAACCTGATTTTATCCTAACCTTGCCCAGTCTTTGCATAATCTTGTCCATATATTTACCTAACCTAACCTAATCTTAGGCAAACCAACCTTCACCTCACAAACCTAACCTAACTCAACCCAACCTAATTTTTTTTAAACCTAATCTTGCCCACTCTTTGTCTAATCTTATACAAATATTTACCTAACCTTATCTTAGCTTACACTAACCAACAGCAAACCTAACCTAACTTAATCCTAACCTCATCCAATCTTTGCCAAACCTAATCTTATCTCAGCTTGCACAAACCAAGACCCAAACAACTTAACTTAATCTAACCTAATTTTTATCCTAATCTTGTCAAGTCTTTCCCTAATCTTATCCAAATATTTACCTAACCTAACCTTATCTTACCCAACCTTCACCTCACAAACCTAACCTAATGTAACCTAACCTAACTTAATCTTACTTTCACCCAATCTTACCTAACCTTCACCCAGACTTCATACAATTTTTATTTTACCTCATCGAGACCTTACCCAATCTTTACCTTACCCTAACCAATCTTGCCGTCACAGATCTAAGCTAATGTTAAACCAGAATGCTTTTTTACCTTGAGTTTTGGGTACGATTAGATGATTTTATTGACATTAGGAAGCATCTATGGAGGTCAGAAGATTAATGGCCACGGTCTTCACTTTTCTAATCTAATTTTCTGAAGGCGTATAAAATCACCAAACAGTAACCAGATTAATATGAAAATGTGTCATGGTACTGAGGAGGCTAACTAATCTTACCTTACCTTACCTTACCTTACCTAACCTAACCTAACCTAACCTAACCTAACCTAACCTTCACCTTACCCAATCTCAACCTAACCTAACCAACCAAGCCACCCTCAAGCCCTCCATCTTCCCACTAAGCTTGTATCACTGATCTAGTCCTGTTAAGCCACTTGCTCTTGTTGTGTGGGGTGTGTAAGTTGCTGGCAATAACTCAGCTGTGATTTGCAACATAGCTCTGATTTCCTGGGGCTGCATACATCACGAGTGTCATTTTGGTTGTCGTATCATAATGTATCTTGTCATCCGAGTGTGTAGAATTTTTTTTTTTTTTTTTTTTTTTTTATTTTTGTTGTACTACATGATAATTTACTTTTTTTATTTTTTTTTTTCTTTTCTTTTTTTCATTTACTCTTTTCTTTTTTCTCTGTCCTTTATCTCTTTTCTTTTTTTTCATTTACTCTTCTTTTTTCAGTTTTTTCTTTTCTTTTTTCTTTTTCCTTTTCTTCTTTTTTTTTAAGCATTCAAGGAGTTTATATCTGTATTGTATTTGATCTTTATATTACAGCAAGTTCTTTTCTTTTCTTTTTTTTCCTTTTCTTGAGTTGGGTATCACAATGTATTACCTTCAAATCTTATCAAATATGTGAGGAGTTAACTTTTTCTCTTCTATTCTAACCTTCAGATATCACATGTAATAAATCTTTCTAATCCAGTACAAAAAAACGTATCTTCGGATCTTATAAATACACAAGGAATTTGGATACTATTACTCCTTCTCCTTTTTCTGGTATAGACAACACCTCCACACATACTGGATTACTTAACATACATCTCACACACACTTTGCATCTCACAACTCATTAGAACACTCTCCAACAATGACATAAATAAGTAACATTGTATACACACCTACACACATCCTGAATCACTTAACATACATCTCATACACACTATACACCTCACAACTCATTAGAACACTCTCGAACAATGAAATAAAAATATACAACTGCATCCACACACATTCTGAATTAGTTAGCATACACCTCACACACACTATACACTTCAGAACTCATCATAATATTCTCCAACAATGAAGTAAAAAGTAACTGCATATTTTTCTTTCAGCCATTTAATTCTGAGACACAGATGCATATTTTCCCAAACCATGCAGTGTTCCTGACAAGCCTTCCTTAGTGTCACCTCCACAACACACACACATCACCACACACAACACCAAGATATGTGCTCACCCCAACACTGTGCTTTGAGACACACAGACAGACGGACAATAAGACAGGACAAACTGACAGCCATAGACAAATACATAATAATAGATGACAGACAGACAGACAGACAGACAGACAGACAGACACATATACACAGCCATACACAACTTTCATTCCTTCTTATGTATCTCTCCAGACAGACACAAACTCATACCTTTTATCTTAAATCTCTTCAGTATCATGACGCATTTTCATATTCATTCTGGTTACAATTTGGCAATTTTATACAGCTTCGGAAACATATGTTGAGATTAGAATAGTGACAACTCTGACTATTAATCTCTCGACCTCCACAGACCCTTCCTAATATTAGCAAATAATATCGCCTAATCATTCCCCAAAAAAATCAAGGTAAAAATGCATCTCAGTACTGAAGGGATTAACCACACACATTCAGAAATGCATTAGTCTTTCCCATACAAACAGTGCCACCAACACCACACTCTGCAACACACTTTCAAGACACTAGCAACACACTGGGCACACATAACACTAGCAGAGACCTCACGTACCACAAAACACGCACATAAGAAGTAGCTACCAGACAGCCGCACCTTACAAACACACATACACACAGAAACACAACACAACACTCCTACAACACTCCCAGCACACAACACTTTTCACACCAGCAAAATGGAAAGAGAGAGAGAGAGAGAGAGAGAGAAAGGAGAGATGATTACAAAACACCTTATGAATGAAAAAAATAAATGATGGTAGATAAATCAATAAAAGAGAGAGAGAGAGCGTTCCATTCACTATAAAAGAAAACTCACAATGCCGCCAGCCGTGCCTCGTTTCCAATCACGAACAAACAGCAACAACAACAACAACAACAACCACGCAGGTCATACATATCAAAAAGAGACGCAATGTGGAAAGGAAAAACAAAAACGCAGCCAATCAACCAAATAAAAGAAAAAATAATGAAAAAAAAGGAGAGAGAGAGAGAGAGAGAGAGAGAGAGAGAGAGAGAGAGAGAGAGAGAGAGAGAGAGAGAGAGAGAGAGAGAGAGAGAGAGAGAGAGCATGCAGCAATCAGTCAACCAATCGACCAACCAACCAGCCAGTCAGTCAGTCAGTCAGCTAAACGCGGTGCTAGAAAGTATCAAAACAAAGCCAGTTCATGACACGACATATCAAATGAATGACGGGGAAGCTGAGAGGTGGACGAGGAGGCAAGCGAATAGAGAACCCTTCTTACCTTCCCCAAGATGTTCCTGAAAACCATACAGCACGGTGAAATACTACTCTTTAAGGGCACACCAGATAACCCTTATGTCACCCAACTGGAACATACACAAGAGAGGGAGACTCAGAGAAGGAGGCTTGGTGGAAGAGTTTCAGACAGAGGAGTGGAAGTAGGTTAAGACTAGCAAGGAATGAGTGTTCTAGTAGTAGTGGTAGCAATAAAAGTAATAGCAACAGAGGTTATTGACAGATGTATGAGTGAGGAGTAATAGTAGTAATGGTAGTAGTTGGGGGAAATTAACCAGTAGTAGTAGTAGTAGTAGTAGTAGTAGTAGTAGTAGTAGTAGTAGTAGTAGTAGTAGTAGTAGTAGTAGTAGTAGTAGTAGTAGTAGTAGTAGTAGTAGTAGTAGTAGTAGTAGTAGTAGTAGTAGTAACAGTAATGAAGATCATCAAAATAACCAAGGAATGTGGTTAGGTTAGGTTAGTTTGACAAGCCAACACCTCTACTGTCAGCTAGCCTCACCTCTAAACTATAGCAAATCCACACAAATAGGCCTCTCTGCATTAGCTTCCTGTCCCTTTGTGCACATGTCTGTGTGAGTGTGTATATCAAAACAGGATGCAGCATATCTCTTACGTTTCCTTCCCATGTCACCACTGAGCAAGTTCTATTAACACTGCCCTTTCCTAACCCATTAATTTGTATGTGTGACAATACAAAGCTATGTCTCCCCTTCTTCCACCAACACTGCACTGGCCCAAGCAATCTCAGTGTCAGCAATATACAGTCAACTCACACAAGGTCATCACTGTTACAAATGCTAAAAATCTTTTAAAAATATTGATCAAATTTTTGTGAGTGGCTGAGTGGCATCTATAGTCTGTCTACTCTAAAATGGCTCCTGGATTAAAAACACATTGTAGCTTATTGATAACGTAATTGATTTGATATGATTAATACTTGCTTTCTGTTGATCAACACGCTCATTATAAAGATAGTTCACGATTTTCCTCAAGATCTGACAACCACACATTCCCAGGACACTATTCACAACCAGACCCAAGAGCCACATTATAGTGACTTCAGCATCATGTACTGTATTTAATTTACCACTTTATAACAAATCTCAAAGCTGAAGAGGCAAATGGGGAAGATAATGTACAATAAAAAAAACCTTTGTCATAACCTTAGGAGTGGTGTTCACTCAAAAGGATCTTTTGTGACCAAAGAGAATGACTTCAGCTACATAACAAAAGTCTACCAGCATAGAGGACACCACCCCAGCCTTCCCCAAGGGACACCAGCCATGTAGAGATGATGAAATTCTCTATCCGTATTAGACTTATGGATCTTAACAAAATTCAGCCTTGGGTGGTGGTGGCACTCAGCTGATGGCCTCGGGAATCCCCTGGCATTGTGAGGCAAACAGAGGACTTAGCCGAGTAATGCCACACAGAAAACTTCCTCCATTCGTTGACAGCCTCTTACTTGACACATGTATGGTGAAGTATTACACATGAATGCACACCAGAAGAGTTTAGTTGTGTTATTCAGCCACTCAAAATTACTGGCAACAAATAACTTTAGAAATATAACCACTCAAGTGTTTTTCCTATTTTTTGGCAACATTTTGGAGCAGCAACAATATATGAGTTGACAGTCAATCACTCAAACACTGTCATTCTTTTTTGGTTAGTGAACATTCATTATTTTTTTTTCCAATTTTTTTCTGCAGGTTTGGCATAAATCAGTCATTAATATCTCTCACAAATCTTCACATGGCAATAAGCAATCAATTTCTCACTGAGTAAATAGAAAAAAAATTACTAAGGCCAAGAATTATCATCACATTATTCACACCAGTTTGAATTTAACGTCACAACACTCAACACCAGTAATGCACATCTGAGTCAAAAAGGAAGATGCCGAGGTGAGTTAGCAAGTTCCCCCGAGGTGTGTACCTGAGCGCACCACACAGGTAAACAAATAAAGGATTCCTAAACACACTAAATCAACACCAGCTTAAATTTGCCACTAACAAGCGCATAGATCTTGTATGTATGTGTGTGTGGGTCAGCCTGAGACACCTTGATAAGCTAATGATTTTACCTGAGGTGTAAGAGACAGGTAAACAACAACCCAAGACACATAAACATCAATTTAAATGTGCCAGCACCAATAAACACATGTGTAATTAATAGCATGATGCAAGTGAACCTGCCACATGTAATTAGTCAGTGAGTGTGCCTGAGGTGTGACTGGCAGGAGCAGGTCAGGCAACCACACACACACACTAAGCACCAGTTTAAATTTGCCATCACTTAGCACCTTCACAGCGAGTCACGAGTGAAGGGGTGTGAGGGGTGAGGTGTGAGTTGCGTTAATGAATGAATGAGGTGTGCAGGTGAGGGGCGGCTGAGGCTGAGGTGCTGAGGTGGCCAGGACTACACCTTCCTCCCGCCTCAGGTAACACACGCCAGGTAAACCTGCCCACTCTCCCTCACGCCCATCTGGCTCTTCCCCGCCCACGTAACCCACGGACAAGGCGCACACACCTGTGGGGGCGCTGGTTCAAGGTACATGTGTCGTCCCCGTGGGCGCCGCATCGCAGTGTTGATGAACCCGCCTTGGGCCGCCCACCCCCGCCCCCGCCCACACCTCCACCAAGCCTAACACGCCAGCACACCCGCCCACACCTACCAAACCCTGGCCACAGATCACCCCTGGAGCCACGAGAACCCCGGGTAAAGACGCGTACAGCACACATACCTGAATATATACATGACCATGATCGGCCATCTTGGAGTGAGTGCAGGAGGAGGCGAGGCAGTCAGCTCATCACTTGGGCGGCGAGGCTCAGGTAGGGCCGCGGCGCACCTGGCGAGGCCCGCTCTCCGCCTGACTCACGTGGGCCTGGTGTGGCGGCTTTACATTTCACGTTTCACTCACAATCCTGTCATGGCAGAGGGAATACATGGGGCTGTGAGGGATGAGTGAGGGGGCAGCAGCGGGGAGAGCCAGCCAATGGTGGAGGGGGAGACAGGAAGGGTGGATGGCGAGCCGCGCTGAAAGGACCCCGCTGGTTGGCGCCGCTCGCTCTCCCCCCTCCACGTTCTCTCTCTCTCTACGCCCACGCCGGTCACCCCACACTATCCTAAACTCCCTGGGTGTTTCTGTGTCTGTCTCTACCAATCTGTGTAGCTAAGGATCTCTCTTTCATAACAGGAATGTGGAATAAATGAGGAAAGCTGCAACAAGCCGTCAGCAGGTCTTCAAGTGACAGCCTGTGTGTGATGTAGCCGTCCTGTCACTCCAGTGTATATATATATATATATATATATATATATATATTTTTTTTCTAATCTTCTAGCATGGAATCTGTCATAAGAACGTAACATAGGGAAAAATACATGACATACCTGCCTATTTCCACCTGTTATTCCACTTCCATACATTTGTCTTTATTGATTATGCGCTAAACTTCACTACAAGGAATTCCTGCAGTAAGGGAAGCTGCAGGAACCCATTAGGTCTACATAATCTACTCACCACAAACTGTACTAATCTAGAACTCATGAACCTGTCTTAAAAGCACTCACTCCTTCAAATATATGAGAACTATGAACACTTTTGGATATATGGACTTAACTCATCTCCCGCCAACTCACTCCCAACCTCGCGCGGCTCTTCCTGTCTGTAATTGCAAAAGAACTCTTAACATTTAACTATTTGCAATGAGAAAAAGAGTTTGTATAGTATGCCATGATATAATATAGTATAATGTAAGACTAAGAAGCAAGTTAAGATAATGCAGAGTAGTGTAAAATTGCAGACATTAATATAGCTTGATGGGTATGTAATTAATCCCTTCAGTAGTGGAACGCATTTATATCATGAATTTTGCGTGTAATTAGACGATTTTATCACATTTAGAAGGGTCTATGGAAGTTAAAGGATTAATGGCCAGAGTTTTCACTATCTTAATTAATCCCCCACAAAAGTTTCTGAAGCTGTATAAAATCATCAAATAGTAAGCAGAATGAATATGGAAGGGGTTAAATATTAATTACTGGATAAATGTGAGTCATGAGTGTATCCATATGAGTTTAGGGAAGTAGGGGAGATAATTATTGATTATATGAAAGCTAAGGAGTGGTGAGCACTGAGCCAGCTGAGACCTGTCACCACTCACCACTCACTACTCACTGCTTACCTTCTGTCACTCTACATCTACTTCCCTCACCATAACCAACAATGCAAAACATGAATAAAGAGATGACACCTCTAAGAACAATCACATGTCAAAAATGCAAGGGAAATAGACAAAAAACCCAGATATTTATAGCGTGTTTATCTTTTCAAATTTAGCGGTAAGGCACACCACCATGACACATCAGCTGTGCCTGAGCCAAACAACAAAAATAAGGCAATAATGTAAGTTTTATGGCTCCTGTAGGCTTCTAGGGGCTTCCATGTAGCACACGAGTCAATGAGAGTGTCAGAGTGGAGGTGACAAGTGGTGGAGGAGGAGAGTGGAGGAAACGGGAAGCTAGTGGAAGAATAGGGGAGTGGAGTGAAGGAGTGAGTCAGTATTTCGTGTTACTGGAGGTAGGAGTGGTGTAGAGTGATGTGGGGTGGTGTTATTTTGTGATTTTTGCTTCAAGATGCTGATAATAAGGCGGAACAAGCAGTTGGAGGTGGAGAAGTGTAAAGAGTGTGTGTAATGTGTGTGTGTGTGTGTGTGTGTTGTTCATTGTGATAAAACCGGTGTGGTGTTTTAATTTTCTTTCATTTTCATCGATATTATGGTAACAGACAGGTGGAGAGAGAGAGAGGGGTTACTCGTGTTTGTAGACAAGGCTCTCTCTCTCTCTCTCTCTCTCTCTCTCTCTCTCTCTCTCTCTCTCTCAAACCTAACCTAACATAACTCCACCAGAATAACACAAGACAGAAACATGGAAGAACCGGCGCAGAGGAAGAAGGAACAAGAGGAGGAGAAGAAGAAGGAGGAGGAGGGAGTGGATTGCAGTAACCAGTCACCCTCCTTCAGGCCAGACACTCCTGATAGTGATGATAGTGATGACTCCTTCCACACCACATCAGGAGAGGACCGCACTGACTCTCTAAGGTGCGTGTGTGTTTTATTGCTAGTTTTATGTTTAGCAACCTTTTTTATATTTGCTTATTTTATTTTATTATTTCTTCACTATTATTTTTCTCTTTTTCTTTTTCTCACAGCTGTTGTTTCATTCCTTGATCTTATTTTTTTCAGGAATTTTTTGTGGCTCCATTTACATATTTTTCTTTTCTTTCTCTGTATGCTTTTAATTTTGTTTTTTTCCCCCTTTCATTTACTCTTATCATCCATTTTCCTCTTGTCAACTTTATTCCCCCAATATATTTTCTGCAAGTCTCATTTCACAGTTGATATTCTTCCTTTACAGATTAGCAGAGCAGCAGGAGGAAGGGGAGGAGCAGGAGGAGGAGGACGGGGAAGAGAGCCCATGTTTCACACCAGAACCTGAACCACCCACTGCTGAGAAGGACAAGGAGGAGGAGGAGGAGGATGAGAGGAAGGATGCAGCTAAGAAGGAAAATGAGGAGGATGATGAGGAATGCTTTGTGGACGAGGAGCATTTGAAGGACTTGGAGCTGAGCATGACAGAGGAGGAGAGGAGTGTAAGTGTCATAAGTCTTACCTCTGTCACTTTTCTCCTCTATTCTGTCTCTCTAACCATCACACAGACATCACCAAACTCAATCTCCTTATGTCACAAACTTCTTGCACTATTCTCTCTCTCTCTCTCTCTCTCTCTCTCTCTCTCTCTCTCTCTCTCTCTCTCTCTCTCTCTCTCTCTCTCTCTCTCTCTCTCTCTCTCTCTCTCTCTCATCACACAGACACCACTAAACTTAATCTCTTCATTACCAGGATGCTTTTTTTCATATTTGGTGATTTTCTACAGCTTCAGAAACATATGGCTTTATTAGAATAGTAAAGACTCTAGCCATTAATCTTTTCACTTCCTAATGTAAGTGAAATTGTCTAATCGTACCCAAAAATCATGGTAAATTTATGTCTCAGTAGCTATTGAAGGAATTAATATTGTCCCTACGCTGGAAAGATCTACCTATCCTTGTAATGCCTTTCCCTCTTTGTGTGTGTCTGGATATCACGTACAGTACTCTGACATTGCGAATCATGAAATGAATGGCGATTTCCTCCTTTCCTTCATGACTCCAGGGACAGTATTCTGCATCACTTCTGTGCTGCCCATCCTTTATATTCAGAAGGCTCTAGATAAGGTTACACAGAGTTTTAAGAATGTTTTTATGGTTCTAGTGATAACTTAGCAATATATCTATATGATTAACAGCAAAAATGGTCCGGAGAAGTTGGCAAGTCATGTGTTGTAGCATTTGAAAATAGTCATGGTGAGAGAGCACAATGTTTCAGAATACAGGGCAGACTTCATACTGTGATTGTGAACTAAGTGGTGACTAGTGTTGCATTTCCCTCAACAGTCCAGGAGAGAGGAGAGTCTGCAGCACAAGGAGAGCGGCAACACAAGTTTCAGAGAAGGAAGTTTGCAGCAGGCGGTAATGTCCTACACAGCGGGCCTTAGAATATGTCCGCTGACCTTCCCCAAAGACCGTGCTGTGCTCTACGCCAACAGGGCCGCAGCGAGGGCAAAGCTGGTGGGTGTGGGGTGTGGTGTGGATGTCTCTTGCATGTGTCCTTCCATCCTACTAATACTAGAAAACATGTCTTTTTTTTAGGTATACTCTTGCGTCCTTCCTTCTTATTAATATACAAAAACATATCTATATTCATCCTCTTGTCTGCTTCCCTCTCACTGATCCTTAAAAACATGTCCTTCTCTCACTGATACCCAAAAACATGTCTATTTTGAGTGTGTAGTGATGTCTTCCTGTAAGCAACTCAAGGCTCCTCATCACCCACACCACTCACATTTCCTTCTAAGCAGTTCATACATTTTTCCACTACAGAACCAGAAGAAGCAAGCCATCAGGGACTGCAGCCAAGCCATTGAGCTGGACGAGAGCTACACCAAGGCAGTGCTGCGCCGTGCCACACTCAACCAGGAGACTGACCAGCTGGATGACGCTCTGAAGGACTTCCAGCGTGTAGTGGAGCTGCAGCCGTCCAACCAGCAGGCCCAGGAGGCCATCAGGGTGAGACAGGGCAGGGTGATGAAGGGTATCAGGAAGGTTGGGGGTGGATAATTAACTGTCTCTTGGTTGGTTGTCACAGAATGAGGATAAGTAGGATTAGTGCACAATTTTATTTTATTTATTATTTTTTAATTTTTTTTTTTTTAGGGTGAGATTCTACCTTAATGCAACAAAAAGGATATGAAAAAGGGGTCTCGAGTGTATTCCAAAGGTTTATCCAAAATTTGAAGGCTGGAGGAGACAGAAGCAAGCATTGAGATCCTGAGAGATTAGAGATTGAGGATACCAGTTAACTCTTGCATTAGAGATTCATACTTCTACTTCCATTCTCAGCCACTCTTAGTCAAAGGAGGTATTGCTGTCTTTTATTCTTTCTATGTTGTTGGTTCAGTATTTCTGTGGGAGATGAGAGACTGAGAACATTGGTTAACTCTCACATTTGGGATTTATACTTCTACACCTTTTCTTAACTACTCTCAGTCTTGTATTCTTTCTGTGTTGTTGGTTCACTGTTCCTGTGGGAGATGAGAGACTGAGAATATTGGTTAGCTCTCACATTAGGGATTCATACTTTTACTCCTTCTCTCAGCCACTCTTGTCTTTTCTTCTTTCTGTGTTGTTGGTCTAGTGTTATTGTCTCCCTACATGCTCTCTGATCTTTGCCTACCATTACAGAGACTGCCAGACATGATCACAGAGAGGAATGAGAAGCTAAAGGAGGAGATGATGGGTGAGTTGTGTCCTGTTGACTCTTCCACACAGGACTGTTATCTGTTTTTTTCCTGTTATTTGGGAGGGTTGCATGACTGATGTCCTCCTGGTTGTTATTTTTATGCATGATTTTTTATTATTATTATTATTATTTTTTTTTTTTTTTTGGTTTCTAGATTGTCTTGTTAGATATTTTTTAAAGGATTGTATTTAAGATTTGTTGGTGTTAGTGGACTGTGGCATATGATTTCACTATAGCTTTGTCTTAATTCATCAGTCAGTCTGTCGGTTTATATTTTAATTGGTTAGCAGTTACATTTCAAAGTATGTTATGCTCTAAATATTTTCTGATACACAATGCCACATGATCTTCTTGTAGCATGGTATTATTTCACCAATGAGTCTGTCAGCACACCTCACACTGTGTCACCACCTTGCAGGCAAACTCAAGGACCTAGGCAACATGTTCCTGCGGCCATTTGGACTTTCCACATCAAACTTTGAGCTGAAGCAAGACTCGGGATCTGGTGGCTACAATATAAGCTTCAAGCAGAACCCAGACAACAGCCATTAGCACCCCTGTGATGCTGCCTTGACATTAGAGAGATGTGTGGCATGCGAGATGTAATGCTACACTTCCACACACTTGTGATGCTTTCCTGGCATTTATGTGAGGCTGGTGGTGTGAATAGTGCACGTGTTGAATGTTATGTGTGCTCCAATGTCTATGTATATTTTGCCTCTGTATTTGTACAACCTCAAGACATCCATTGCTCATCAAACACTTGTTAAGTGAAGATGTGGCGTGGTGGTGTGCTTGCCTCCTCAGTGACAGATCTGAGGTTTGACTCGGCCAGTGGAGTTATCAGACTATTCCTCAAGCTTCCTTTTGCCTCGTTCACCTGGAAGCAGGGACACAAGCTTGCCTGGCTTGGTTTGTGTTGATGAAGCAAGCAGGTGTCACAGTTGGCAGTCACCGTGTCACCATCCACATCATGGCTTGCCCCAAATAGTGAGTGATGAGACAGCAGTTTGGTTTGCCTCAGTGACTCTGCAAAAACACACCTCACTCTCTCCAAGGCACCATCACTACACCGTTCTCTTTTGGTGAAGATAATGGGCTGTGATGCTCCAAGAAATTGCTCTAGTTATTTCCAAGTGAAGGTGAAGATAGTTTGACTTGTCTTGGTGATGCATGAAGCTCCTCCACCATTCCAGAGACACACCAGTATTCAGAAACGCCTTCCTCTCTCACCACAACAATTTTCCCAGGCCACAAGGACATTTAGTTGGATTTTCATTACAATTTCTCCTTTCGATAAACTAGAAATCATGCTAATCTATCTTTTTAAAAACATGAGTATCTTCAACTGGACCCTTTGGAAAGCAGCGATGGTGAGAGAGCAAAGCATTTCAGAATACAGGCCTTGCTATGTATTATCTCTTACCTCCAAGCAGAAACAAAGGCTGCAGTGTGAATTGCCTTAATGTGTCCGGTCAGCCAGCCCTTCACAAGACATCGATTATTCTGTCACTTGGTACTGAAAGGCACTTAACATTACTCTTTCACTGTATGGGCATGTACATACACTTGGTTATGGTGGTTAGTCTCAAATGGCACTGTTTTGTTTAGTTCTGCAACAAGAGGAGGTGGAGTCAGGAGGGCTGTGTATGATGGGTAACTTGTGAATAGTGTATGTATGTACTTAGCCCTTAATTCAAATGTGTGTGTGGTGATTATGTTATGTATGTACTTAGCCTTAATTCAAATGTGTGTGATTTATATATCTTCAAGCAGAAAGCCGCCATGGACTTTTATTATTTGTTTCCTGTCTGTTTTCGTGATTGTGTTTATATGAATGTCTTGTATGGTTGTTTACAGGCTTCACTTGATATAGTTACCAAAACACTCATTTCTCCAGGCTTCAGTTTATGTATTGCACTTTAACATCACTGATACAAATATTAGACTATGCAGGGGACTAACTAAAGGCTGGTTCCACAGTCAGCCTCTTTTGTTTGCTGCTTTACAAATAAAACTACATAATATTGGTTCAGGCACTTGTAAACATGGGAGCATTCGAGTTAACCCCGTCAATACCAAGATGCATTTTTTACCTTGATTTTTGGGTATAAGACAATTTTGTTTGCATTAGGGAGGGTCTACAGAAGTCAAAAGATTAATGGCCTGAGTTTTCACTATTCTAATCCCAACATACGTCTCTGAAGCTGTATAAAATTGCCAGAAATAGTAACCAGAATGAATATGAAAATGTATTCTGGTACTGAAGAAATTGAGGAGCTTACTAGAAGATTGAAACTGGCTCTAACCATCACTGTTAGGAAGGTGTGCATAGAAAGTCAATCACAACTACAACACCTCACAACCACCACTTTTAAACCCTTTGACTGCAACTTGGTACATCTTCCCCTAATCACCAATTCCTCCAAGACACACTCACTTGTCCCGCAACATGTAATATCTGGATGAGCAAAAAATTAACAAACTTTCATGTAAATGGTTATGATGATTTTGTACATTGCTTCTGGTGTGCTAATTGTTTTGTGTTGTAGAGAAAGGATTTAGTACCTCACAGCCTTCACTTGGTACCTCAAAACCTTCCTCAGGATCACAACCTTTCTTCAGTAGCTCACAACCTTCCCTCAGTACCTAACAACCTTTTGTCAGTACCTCACAACCTTCCCTCAGTACTTCACAACCTTCCCTCAGTACCTCACAACCTTCACTCTACAAACAGTTCAAGGTTACATCAACATCACAGCACATCACACTAACTTCCTAATTTGTGCACATCTTTTAAATCTACCTTTAGGAGAGTCAGCAATATATTTTTTTTATTATCTAAAAGGGGAAACTGGCCAAGGGCATCAAAGAATATAAAAAAAAATATATAAAAAGGCCCATTTAATTGCCAGTCCCCTTGCAGGTCAAAGAGTCAGCCGAAAGAAAGGGACAAAGGTCTTGAAATATATAAGTAAGCTGTAATAAAATAGACCAATTTTCAAATGAACTGCATTAGCGTATAAAACCTTGCTTATTGGCAAGGGAGGAATATAAAGAAGCAGGGAATATTGCATTAAAATCACCTTTTGAAAGAACCTACTAATATGTGAGATGTCAGTGTGTGTGTGTGTGTGTGTGTGTGACAAGATCAGTGGGGTGTAAAAAACATTGCTTATTGGTAAGGGAAGAAATATAAAAAGTAGGGAATATTGCATTAAAATCACCCTTTGAAAGAACCTACTAATATGTGAGATGTCAGTGTGTATGCATGTGTGTGTGTGTGTATGTGTGTGTGAGAGAGAGAGAGTTCAGTGGGCCAGCAGCCAGGCCAGCACCACACACAGCATCGTATAGGTGGGGATAATGGAGAAAGTCGTGGCGCCATTGTCTCCACCAGTGAAGGGCAGTGGGGAGCTCTCTGTCTTGCAGTCGTCCATGGCCTTCAGTATCTTGTAGTAGGAGTCATTGAGAGACTTATGGAAGGAGTCCATGCGAACGTTGATCAGTGCTGTGGCCGAGTCCTGTGTGATAAATGGAACGGACTTAGTAATCATGTTAGTGCTGAATCAATAGGGAGCTTTAAAAGAAGATTAGATACATTTATGGATGGGGATGATGAAATTAAGTAGCTTTGCTCATACAGGGACAGCCACGTGTAGGCCTGACAGCCTCTTGCAGCTTCCCTCTTTCATGTTCTTATGAGGGAGAGTGATGGGGGAGATACTAATGTGAGAATGCCAACCTGATGTATAAATAAACAAATAGAACAGACTTTTCAGCAAACATCAACATAACTGACCTTAAAGATGAGGTCTTGCTTTCCTTAAAGGTCCCAAACATCTTGAACACGTCCTGTCCTGGCGGGAACATTTCAGATGCCCTCAGCAAAAGAATCCTCACCTCCTCCTTCATGACGGCACTCAGCTTGGGGTCAATGATAACCTGCGGAACATAACAAGGTGTGGCGTTATACAAAATGGCTTTCCTCCTACAAGTTTAATGGAGGGGAATAGAAGTGAGTGATTGGTGAGCAACAGAACAAGGGGTGAGAAAACATTGCATACCTTTCCTCCTGTAAATTTAGTGATAGAAGGAAGAGATTGGTTTAAGAGAACATAATATAATACGAAATGGCTTTCCTGCACGTTTAATGGAGGGGGAATAGAAGTGAGTGATTGGTGAGGAATAGAACAAGGGGTGAAGAAACATCGCTTATCCTCCTGTAAGATTAGTAGTGAAAGAAGGGAGAGACTAGTTTAAGAACATAATATAATACAAAATAGCTTTCCTGCAAGTTTAATGGAGGGGGAATAGAAGTGGGTGATTGGTGAGGAATAGAACAAGGAGTGAGGAAACATTGCCAACCTTTCCTCCAGTAAATTTAGTAATGATAGAAGGGAGAGATTGGCTTGAAAGCATAATGGAAGACAAAACAGACTCCTGAATGAATGAAAGAGAAGGTAAAAGTGGAACAGAGAAATGACATAAAGCTGAACACTTAACCTAAGTGTATACCTTATGTGCGGGAACTCTGGCCAGGTTACAGGTGTTATAATCAATGACATCAACAGCCCCTGAGTTGCGGCAGAGAAGCTTAAAGTCTGTGGAGCGGAGGTTGGCAGCCCAGGACATGTTGTTGTTGCCGTCTGAGTGAAGGACAGAGAAACAAAGTGACACCACAGACAAAGCACAAATTTTGAATCTTTCTCTGACTAAACAAATTTTTCAAGGACTGGCAACTCAAATGGACTTTTTTTTATTATTTCTTATTTTGATTAGCTAACATTTCTACCTTCCTAAAGTCCACTTAAGTCTTGGTCTTGGCTTGATATTACCTTGACTAACCTAACCCAACTTTGCCTAATTTGACTTAACACACTCCAACACCACACGGCACACCACACTGCTGTACTCACTGGTGTTCTCTCCGACGGTGGTGTGCTTGACGAAGGCCACGTCACCCCCACCCTGTACCAGACACCTGAAGGCACCAGTGTAGCCAGAGAATGCCTCAATGGGTCGCCGGTCACACTTTCCCTGTACCGGCCCTTGCCCCCCATTCACTGCAGGGGAGAAAACACACTGACTCACACACACACAGAGAGACCCTTGCTTGCCTGAGACATACAAACACACAGACACAGACCCTTGTTATTGCAGGAGACACAAAGACACACAGACACAGACCCTTGCCACTGCCTGAGACACACACACACAGAGACACACAGACACAGATACTTGTTACTGCCTGAAACACAGACAGACAGACACATACCCTTGCTACTACCTGAGACACACAGACACAGACCCTTACTACTGTCTGTGTATCTTGTATATTTACTATAGATACACAACATCTATCATATACAATACATCAGTGTCCTGGAAAGAGAGATTTATAATGCAAAGAGCTGTCGTTGAGATATAGAAGCAATATGTGTGATAAATAACACGTGTGAAGAAAGGAAAAATAGATTCTTCTTCCCATATATTTTGAAAAATTAGCCAAAGCTTTTATAATGCCTAGAAGAAAAATATATGAGCATAGAATTGTTCAGTATATCTCAGAGAATCAAATGTCAAAAGGAAAAAAGATCTGTATTGAAAAAAACATGAAAAACTTATTACAGTATTTCTTTTAAACTGTCACTACTTCCTTCCTTGCTCCTTCCTACCCACTTCTCCTAATCTCCGCTCCTTTCTTTCTCGCTCCTTCCTACCCACTTCTCCTAACCTCCATTCCTTCCTTCCTTGCTCCCATCTCTCTTAACACCCACTCCTTCTCTGCCTTGGCCTACACTCCATCACCTTCAGGAGTGCACAGGCAAGCACTCACCGTTATTGCCAATACACAGTTCACACAGGGACTTGGGGTTGGTGCCTTTGGGATCATACTTGGGTTCCTTGGCTCCCGGCACACATGAGCTGCTGAAGAAGTTACCGATCTGCATTGGGAAGTCACAGTCGCCTTTGCTGAACAGTCCAGCGTTCATCAGAGTCACCACAGGGATCTTCCAGCCTGGCAGTGTGATTAAGACAATGGAACACCTCGAGCTATACCAGGCCAGCAATCCCACACAGACTGGCACAAATACACACACACACACACTTAGTCCCATTAGTCATTAGTGGAAAGACAGTTTGATGGACCACCCTACAACACCACAGCTGACCACACATCCATCAAAGAGGGGCAGGAATAAGGCTGTTTGCTACAAGGCCTTACTATAAATGTAAAAGAATATAGAGGCTGTAAAATGCCACCTGATCTACACAGGACTAATAAAGCTAAGAATGTGTGTGTGTGTGTGTGTGTGTGTGTGTGCAGCCCTGGTACAGATACACAGACTGGAGACAAACACATACCTGCTGTCCTGCCAATCCCAGTGTGGCATGACTTCTTTCCTCGCAAGTCACTGAGGGAGTTGATGTTGGAGTTGGCACGCACCACAGCCACAGCAAAGTAGGAAGCGTCCAGCGAGCCATAGCGCTCAGACACAATGGGCACGAGCTGATGGTCCCTGCAACACAAACACACACATAGATGAAGACTTTGCCACCTAAGACATCAGCATGAGGACACAACAAAGAGACGAGGAGAAATGCAGTCTTTTTCTTATTATTTCTTCCCATTGTCTTCTTTTGTATTTGTCCCTGCAACACACACAGGTGGAGAAGAGTTTGCCAGCCAGGATAGCAACATGAAAAGGAGATACCAAGGAAACACAAATGCACAGAAATACAGTCTCTCTCTCTCTCTCCCCACACACCTGAAAGCATGGTAAACATCACCACCGTCAGCAGTAGTGATGTGGGCGTTGCTGCGGGCCACCACACTGAGGCAGTTGCCGCCGTTATTACCGATGCACTCCAGGCTGGGTCGGATCCTGCGTGACTTGAACACCTTAGCCAGCGCCAGACACTTCTGCATTGAGAACGTGGAGTCCACACACAGCTTGACAGGAGCCTCGGTGCAGCCCAGGCGGTCAATGGTGGTGTCGTATTTGTCTACGGAAGACACAGGCATGCAAGGAAGGATTTCTTTTATTTATTATTTCTTTATGTGGGAGAGAAGCCAGCAAAGGCAACAGAATATTAAAAAAAGGCCCACTTGAGTGCTGGTTCCTTAAAAGAAAAGTAAAGAGTTAACCAAAATTAAGGAACAAATGTTTTGATACCTCCCTTGTAAAAGGATGCAAAGGTAAGCTGTTAGACAATTGCTATTTTCAACCTGCATGACCTGAAGATGACAAAGCCTCCATGAATGGGTGGAGAAGCTGCATCTCAGGCTGTCAATGGAGGTGGTGTCACAAGGGATGATATAGCTAGCCACCCATCGCTCTATGGATATTTACCAACCTACACCTCTTCAATAGCTGATGAAGCCTCTGTGAGTAGCCAAAGGAGGTTAAGTGGAGCCTCATTCATCCTGACACTATCTTGCCAATGTAAAGAAAACTACAACATGAAGACAAAGTAACAATGTACAAGAGAATAGTCAATCACATTCCACTAACAGAGAACACTTCCCCACCCTCCACTTACAAAGAACACTTCATCACCCTCCACTTATAGACAACACCCTCTCTTTCTCAACTTACAAAACGCACTCCTTCAGCCTCCACTTACAAAGAACACTCCCTCTCCCTTCACTTACAGAGAAAACTCCCTCCCTCCACTTACAGAGAACACCCTGTCACTCTCCACTTACAAAGAACACTCCTTCAGCCTCCACTTACAGAGAACACCCCCATCAGCCTCCACTAATAGATAACACCTCCACTAAGAGAGAACACCTCCTAGCTATCCTTCCACTTAAAAAGAACACTCCCTGATCAGCCTCTACTTACGTTCCTTGAGGTAGTCACCAGGGGAGACTGGCTGCTGCCTTACATGGAGAGTAGAGGGCTCCGACACCCCCAGCACAGCAGAGCCCCAGGGACGCGGGTTCACCTCCTGCGGGGATGGGGCGGCGTTGACCATTGTGGTGATGGCTGTGATGATGGCCTTGTTGTTCCTGCAGCACAGACACCACCATGTCACTATACAACATCAGTACATCCTCACCAACACCACCATGTCACTGTACAACATCAGTACAACCTCACAAACACCATCATCACAAGCTAAAGTAGTGAAGTGGTGAGGACATAGTAAAGGTGACATGAGTAAAGTTCTTGGGGATAGCAATGACAGCAGCGGGCACCATTTCCTCACCATACACCATGCCGTATAGTGATTAGCTGAAATGTTAAGTATTCTGGGTTTTGACTGAAGAAACATGAATGATTTGCACAATATGAAGAGGACACCAATGCACCATTCAACAAAGAAACAATGAAATCACCGCAGAATTCAATATAATAAATCGAAAAACAAATGGACTGAAAAAAATACAAAAATAAAACAAGGAAAACCAAAGCAACATTAAAAAAAAACTACACAAAAATGCAAAATGAAAAAAAAAGATAAAAATCAATAAAAATAAAACAAAAATCAAATAAGAACATAAAAAGGCCAAAAATTAGACAGGAACACACTAAAAACTCACTTATTAGCTGTGCGGACAAGCCAGCCATTCCAGGGTCGAGAAGCCCAGCGGCACTGCTTGACGGAGGCACTGCTCAGATCCAGCACTCGATCATCAGGACACAGCAAGCCATACTCTGATGCCACCTGCAGGAGACACCAGGGAAGTCATCATTTTCTCTACTATTCTGTATCATAATGTACGTGCTTGCTGATCTGTACCTATCTCAATACACAGACATACAGACACACTCACATATTCTGAAACGCTTTACTCTCACAACAACTAGGCCACAGAAATGACAAGCCGAGTTTTTAAGAGCGTTTATCCAGTTAATAATGTAGAAATCTTATCAATCTGCCACTAAAACCATAAATACACCCTTAAAAAACTTGTGTACATTTAAATAACGTCTTCTGAAATAGTGGAGGTGAAGCGCAGAAATGTTTGAGAATATGAGCCTGTGACAGCCAAGCACCTGCAGGAAATGCCACGAAGTCATAATTTTTCATAACTATTATCTATTATATTGCATCAAATCTTATCCAGAGAGAGAGAGAGAGAGAGAGAGAGAGAGAGAGAGAGAGAGAGAGAGAGAGAGAGAACACAGACACACCTCACTCCTGTCTTTGAAGAACTCCTCCACCGCTGACATCTTGCTCCAGGCGACGTCAGCACCGCCATCCACGAGGCAGGTGAGGGCGCCAGCGTACCCGGCATGGGGGTCGTCTCTGCCGCACACTCCGGGCTGGCCACACAGGGCACACATGCTACTGTACTTACTCTCTGTAAGATAATGGAAGGAAGGGGAATGTAGTGGTATATGGAGGAGAGATGGGGAGAGAGGGAGGGAAAGAGGAAGTGTGTGTGTGTGTGTTATGAATTTGCTGTTTAATTCTTTGCTTTTTCTTTTTTTGTTTCTATGTTTTCTTTGTGTGTGCGTTTTTTTGTTGGTTATGGTGTGTACTCTCTCTCTCTCTCTCTCTCTCATACGTTCTCCTCACCACCACTCCACCTCCTCCTCCATCTCCCACACCCTTCCTTCACCAAGCAGAGACTTACTGAGGAGGGTATCTGTGTCATTGTCAGGTACCCAGGGCCCGGGGATGCAGGCTTGACCGAAGTAGCGACTCACTGCCAATATATCATGCTCCACCACTGTCGCTGAGGTATCACACTGCATCTTAACCTGCCCCATTTCCAGCAGCTGTGGGAGGGGTGAGGAACGGTGGACTGTAACACTAGGGCCATTAACTTCAGAGGAATTATGAGGAGTAAAACGGGTGAGGGAGGAAGACAGTGGAGTTGAGGGAAGGGAAGATAGGATTAGGAAGGGAAAGACAACGAAGGTAAATAAAATGATAAAAAAGAAAGAATTAATAAAGAACCAATGAAAATCGGTAGAGGGAGGAAGACTGAGAGTGAAAAAGTGAAATTGAGAGAAGAGAAAGTAGGACTAGGAAGAAAAAGACAACGAATAATAAAAATATAAAAAGAAATTGATAAAAAAGAAATCAATAACAAAAGAATAAGAACACTATACTCACGTGGGAGAAGGGAATGTTCCAGCCAGCATTCCTAGCGTAGCCTGTGTGGCATGACTTGGCGCCCTTCAGATCTGCCACGCTTCGAACTGTGCTGCGCCTCACCACCGCCACGCCTTGGTACCGCCACGCATCTGACACCACACACGCCAGGATATTATGATTTTATTTCTGTGGTTGTAATTAGATGCATGAGACTGGTTCGTATTTAGAAACGCTTTGCTCCCTCACCACGACTATTTTCCAAGGCCACAGAGGTGATTAGCGTAGTTTTCAATAATGTTTCTCCGTTTAATAATGTAGAAATCACGTCACTCTGCCTCTAGAATCGTATAAAACACCTTAAAAAATCGTGTCAAATTAAATAAAGCCTTTTGAAATAGTGGAGGTGAAGCAGAAGTGTTTGAGAATACGAGCCTTTGTGATCTGAGTGGAATGTGGAAGGGTGGAGTGGGTTAGTGTATCTGTATTTGCCTTGGGCGTTGTATTCTTGTGTGGAGTGCTAAAGGTAGAAGAGGAATTAGATGGATAAATAAAGAGATGGATAGTGTAATAGATATGTTGATGAATAGATGCATAGTTTGGCCACACACTGATAGATAGACTGATAGGTAGATATTTTGTCTAATGGCTGTACAGACACAGAAACGGACAGACAGACAGATAAATATATACAGATAGATAATTTTTTTACCACACAATACCTGCAAAACACTAATTTCAGCAACACAAGTATTTATAGGTGCTTCTATCTTCCCTTTGACAGATAACAAGATATCTACATTACTAACGGGAGAAACACCCTTGAGAATCCCAGCTGGTCATCTCTGTGGCCTTTGAAAACAGTCGTGGTGAGGGAGAGAGGTATTCCAGATAACAGGCCTGATTGCCACTTTAACCCTTTCAGTACCAAGCCACGTTTTTATATTTATTCTGGTTACTATTTGGTTATATAGCTTCAGAAACTCAAGTGGGCGATTAAAATAGAGAAGACTGTTGCCATTAATCTTCTGACCCTCGTTGACCGTTCCTAATGTAAATAAAATTGTCGAATCACACCAATAATTCATGATACAATGCGTTCCACTGTTGAATCACTCCCACTCACCATTCGCTCTGTCCACAATACGCATCTCGGCCACCAGTTGCAGATCCAGGTTGTACATTTCACGAGCCAAGTACACGTCTTCCCCAGTCACCGTCATTGTGTCAGCCTCCTTCGCCACCAGCTTCTCCATACACCCATACCTACAGGGAGAGAGGGAGAGAGAGAGGTCATCAAGCACACACACACACACACGCACACTGTTTCTCTTTGTTCCCTCTCACACAACAATGTCATTAATTACCCCGTGTGAATACTAATAACCGTGGTATCCTATTCTCCTTTTCGTTTGTCTATTTATTGCCTCATCTATTTATCTCGATGTATTTTGCATGCAGTGTCCTTCTCTCATTTATTTGTTTTTTCTATCTATCTATCTATCACACACACACACACACACACACACACGTACATTCATACATATACAAAAGACCGATGAAAATATGTCGCAGGAGGAGGAGGAGGAGGAGGAGGAGGAGAGAAAGGGACATCAAGAGAGAGAGAGAGAGAGAGAGAGAGAGAGAGAGAGAGAGAGAGAGAGAATGACTGATGAACAAAGGAAGTTGGAAGAGGAAGAGGAACGGAAAGGAAGCAATGATACGTGTTACTGAGGAGAGAGAGAGAGAAAAAAAATAAAAGAAGAAATAATAGTTAACAATGGACTTTAAGAATGGAAATGGTGAAGAAATTTATTTATTTATTTTTTTCTTGTTCATTTTAAGGATCTCCTAAACCTCAAATCCAGAAAAACATTAAGACTTCATTTCCAGATGTTTAGTTGAAAGAGGATTGTTTCCAGTTCAGATTCTTACCAGTTCAAAGAGGATTGTCCCTGAATTTTGACTAATTCTTTTGAATCTTTAATGGAGACTACAATTCCAGCGGGCTTTCTTTTATATTCATTTTATTTTGCCCCTGGTAGTTCTCCTTCTCACAAAAAAAAAAGAAGAAGTTGAAATACACAACAGCCTCACTCACTTGTCGGGGCCCAAAACACACTGGAGCGTCAAGGAAGAGAAGGCCGGCTCTCGAATCATATCCTCGCATGGTCCAAACGCCTGCTCAGGCACACACACCCGCACCAACTCTGAGGAACAAAGAAACACGTAAGCATTTGATTAACTTCACTCTATCAACACAGGAAACACACCCATACCTTACTATTACTACTCTTCTCTTCTGCTGCCAGGTAACACGATACGATCCAGCAGTGAAGTTTGCGTTCATAAAGCTTTTTCACTGCAACGTGCATGTGCAGAGTGTGGGTCCGTGTTCAGAAACGCTTTGCTCTCTCGCCGTGACTGTTTTCTATGGCCACAGATGATTAGCGGAGTTTTCAAGAGTGTTTTCCATTTAGTAATGTAGAAATTGTGTCACTCTGCCCCTAGAACCGTAAAAACACCTTAAAAAATCGTGCAAATTAAAATAAAAGACTTTTGAAATAAAGGAGGTGAAGCGTAGAAGTGTTTGAGAATATGAGCCCGGTTCTGTAGGCTCTTGATGGGTGTAATGTTGTTAATGTTAGGTTGTCATTTGTTGAGGTAAAGATGTTTCAGATTGGATCATTGAAGGCGTGTTGGATTACTTGAAGAGCCAAAACACACTTAAAAACTTGACTCAACTAAAAATACTCAAGCAAACCTAACCAAAGCTCACTACATTGATTCATAATAAAAAAAAAAAAAAAACACTCAAAAGGTCTCACACACACACACACACACACACACACACACACACACACACACACACACACACACACACTTACTAAAAAAGACTGTGTGTGTGTGTGTGTGTGTGTGTGTGTGTGTAAGAAAGCTTGCATGGTCGTCATTTGATACCACACACACACTTACTAAAAGAAACTGTGTGTGTGTGTGTGTGTGTGTGTGTGTGTGTGTGTGTGTGTGTGTGTGTGTGTGTGTGTGTGTGTGTGTGTGTGTGTGTGTTCTCAGAATTCAGCAGAGTTGATTGGTCAGATACTCAGGCTTGTTTTTCCCCACCGATGAAGCAGAAAGCATAAACTATCATTAGTCATGAAAATATCCTTGAAAACCGCTAATCTCCACCAGAACCTCTTCAAAGAAAATTAATCCCTTCAGTATCATAATGTGTTTTCAATATTCACTCAAAGCTAGTAGTGTTCTTTATCTCTTCAGTAGCATGACGTGTTTTCTGTATTCCTTCTGCTTACTATTTGGTGATTTTATACAGCTTCAGAAACTTATGTGGGGGATTAAAATATTGAAGACTCTTGCCATTAATCTTCTGACCTCCATAGACCCTTCCTAATATACGTAAAATGGTCTAATCGTACACAAACCAAGGTAAAATTGTGTCCCAGTACTGAAGGGGTTAGTCAACTCTCTACTCTCTAATACTATATAGTTTAAGCACTGAAATAAAACATAGCAACGAAATCGAGTCTTTTAAGAGATGCAAGTGGTGGAAATCCCTTTGGTAACAACATCCAACTCTCCCAATCCCTTGTCAGCACCACTGGATCCTCTGTGTGTGTGTTTGTGGGATCAGATGCTGAGTGACGCCACCAGGCATTCCAATAACAATAATGATAATAACAACCTTCACCTCCTCTTCCTGTCCATTATCAGCAACCTTCCCCTCTCTCTCCCTCCCATCCCGAGAGAGAGAGAGAGAGAGAGAGAGAGAGAGAGAGAGAGAATATCCCATACCCTACTACAGATAAAATTTTCCTCAGAGAGAGAGAGAGAGAGAGAGAGAGAGAGAGAGAGAGAGAGAGAGAGAGTTAAGGGAGATCCCATGTCCCACTACTGATAAAATTTTCCTGGTTCTAATCATGAAGTGAAGCAACGTAAGCTCTACCAAGAAAAAGGAGGAGGAGGAGGAGGAGGAGGAGGAGGAGGAGGAGGAGGAGGAGGAGGAGGAGGAGAAGGAGAAGGAGGAGGAGGAGGAGGAGGAGCTAGGAGGAGGAGGACGACGACTACGCAACAGAAATAAACGTGCATGCCCTCACAAGAAAGAGAAGGAGAAAGAAGAAAAATATAAGAAGAACAGAAGGAAGACAGAAAGAATTACCAATACGAATGAGAAAGACGTGGCCAAGCATGTCTATCAACACACACACACACACACACACACACACACACACACACACACACAGAATATAGAAAAGACAATAAGAGTGAAGAAAGAATGTTAAGAGAAATGGAGGAACAGGAGGAGGATGAAAGAAATGGGGAAGAGGAGGATGATATGCAAGAAATGGAAGGAAGGGGAAAGAAAGAGGAGGAGGGCCAGAGGGGACGGCAAGGAAGAGGATATGCAGAGAGGAAGAAATAAATAAAGCAGAAAATGGAGCTTTACACAAGGTCGAGGAGGAGGAGGAGGAGGAGGAGGAGGAGGAGAATTAGAACATTTTTCTTAAACAGGACATGATTTTTTTGTCTCTAAGATTTTCCTTCGACGCAGAAACCTCTTCACCTCTCTCTCTCTCTCTCTCTCTCTCTCTCTCTCTAAGGGCGGAGGGTCCAGACAAGGTTTTCATATAAGGCATGTACACGTGAAACCTGTTGTGTATGTTTGAGAGAGAGAGAGAGAGAGAGAGAGAGAGAGAGAGACAAATAATAAAAGTGGTTTCCTTGCGGATGTAAGAATACAATCTCTCTCTCTCTCTCTCTCTCTCTCTCTCTCTCTCTCTCACTAACCTGTTTCCCCACTCCCAACACTCAGCACACATTTATATCCCAACGGTACCAAATCTTAATTACCTATTGTCATCACTTTCCTCCTCCTTCACACAACTCACAACTGTACTTAACTCTTTCGCTATTTCTCTTTCTTTATTGTCTGTCTGTCTGAGTGTTAGCAATTCTGTAGTCACCGTATCAACTGCCTCTCTAGACATCTCCATTACATATACAACCATCGCCTTATTTATCTTACTGTGTGCTCCGGAGTTGTATACAGGAGAGGCTAAGATATCAGTATTCTAACGATCATTCTACTGTAATTTTCTATCGTGTTTGATTCCGTTTAGTTGGATCGCCACTCGCCAGTTGGTATGTTTCAGGTGACAAGGGAAGACAACAGCTCGTCAGGAAATCACACGGTACAGCAGAAGATAGACTGAAGGTAAGAGGAACAGAGGAAAGGACAAGAAGGAAGGCAGAAGATAGAAAGTAAGAGTAGAAGATAGATGGAATGTTGGACGGTAAGAAAGAAAGGAATAGTAGAACAGAGCAGCAAGGAAGGTAGTATTAAGGATAGGAAAATTGCCGGAGAGGTCAGAGAAACAGGAAGAAAAGGATAAAAAGAAAGAAGAGGAGGAAAAATCTAGTCATCATGCTAGAATCAACAACAGCGGCCGGGCGGCACTTGATGGAGGGACAAGCGTCAATGTTTCTCTTGATATGACTCTTGTATTTACGTCACCGTCACTCTAGGCTTCCGTTCACGTGTACTACCTCTGATATCCTCGCCCTAGCCATGCCCCAGCCCTCAGCACTATCCCCAGCACCACCACTAGCACCAGCACCAACCCTTACCCCAACCCCCAGCCACTACCCCAGCACCTAGCCACAGCCCTTAGCACCAGCACCGGCACTAGCATCTCGCCCAGCCTCACCACCTCCAGCCGAGTCACTCCTTCACGTTTGTATGCTACCTAACCATTACGTCTTCTGTTTAACCCCTTCAGTCACATGACGCGTTTTCATGTTCGTTCTGCTGACTATTTGGTGATTCTATACAGCTTCAGAAACTCATGTGGGAGATTAAAATAGTGAAGACTCTGGCCATTAATCTTCTGACCTCCATAGACCCTTCCTAATGTCAATAAAATCGTCTAATCATACTCAAAATTCAAAGTAAAAATGCGTCCCAGTACTGAAGAGAATGAGTTATAATTTTCACATAGTTAGTCTTTTATAAGATTATTTGTTAACTTTTTAGAAGCGTATAACATCCTAACTTGGTAATGAGGTTTAGATGTTTTGAAATCCCTACATCAATGAAAAAGTAGTGTTACTGTACGCAGGATTTACATGTATTCTGCCCTAATGAGATAAATGTTTAAGATTTTTCTATGTGCACGAAAAACATATGTAAATCAATTAAACATGAAATACTAATGCTTTCCATGTGTTTTCGTGCACATAAGAAAATATTAAACATTCGAGAACTTGCGTGGGGCTACAAGTACAGAGAAAGAAGTGAACTAAAGGAAATCCCCATCCTCTCTCTCTCTCTCTCTCTCTCTCTCTCTCTCTCTCTCTCTCTCTCTCTCATTTTTTTTTCCAGCTTCACGTTAATATGATACCACACCTCACCGGCCTTCGCTTTATATATATATATATGGCTTGTCTGTGCGTCTGTATGTCTATCTGTCCTTCCTCCTTACCACCACCACCACCACCACCGCATTACCTTATCAAAACAGGCGAGAGAAAAGGAGAAAAAAAATCATGCTTCTTCGACTCACCATGATAAAAAGAACTATTTCCATTTGTTATTCTAATTTTTATAGACTATTGTATTTCCTTTCATGAACTGACTAGCCTATATATGTCATGCGTTTACTTTCTTTATTCTGTCCACGTGTGTGCATGTGTGTGTGAAAGGGACCTCTCTCTCTCTCTCTCTCTCTCTCTCTCTCTGCATCCATGTTTTTCAGTCTATCTCTTCATCTGCCCGTCTATCTCTGTCTATTGTTCTGTCTGTCTGTACGTGTGTCTGCCTGTCATGCAGTAAGGATCACCGGCAGCCAAGCCAGGCACCAGCGGGCTTGGGTTGGACTGGCCATGCAGGTAAGGAGGGAACAGGTGGGGTGAACAGGTACAACTTCCTATCAAAGGTGGTGAAGGAGAGAGAGAGAGAGCGAGAGAGAGAGAGAGAGAGAGAGAGAGAGAGAGAGAGACGCTGACAGTTTAATTTTTCAATGCCAAGGCTCTCTCTCTCTCTCTCTCTCTCTCTCTCTCTCTCTCTCCCGAGCATGATACAGCACAAATAACTTTTTTTTTTCCTCCCTCTTCGCCCTCTCCCCTTCACTTCTCTCCGCTTCCTTCCCTTCCTCTGATACCCGTCATCGTTTTCTTCTTTTTATGTCTCTTCTTCCTTTTCCTTCATCACTTGCCACCCCATAATTGTCTCCCTTCCTCTACTTCTTTTTTTTTTTTTGCCCTGCTTGCACTTTTCCTCTCTCCCTCCCCTTCATCTCACATACCTGGTTCAACATTGACAACCGTATAATACTAGCTGTGACAATTCTATCACCACCATACCAAGCCTGCATCTCACCCTAACACGCCTGTAGTCATCCTAAAAAGCCTATGATCACCCTAACAAGCCATTATTTCACTTTTACTTGCATACCCACTCTAACAAGCCTGTGTCTAAACTACCAAACCACCCGACAACTTTTAACTGGTCTGTGGAAGTCATTGCACACCATTATACTCACCAGCATGAGCCAGGCCCAGGGTGAAGGCCACCGCCAAACAAAGGGACGTGATCTGCATTCTCACGCCGAGAAGCGCAGGAAGGCAGGTGGGGTAGCAACTCCGAGCAGCGAGTGAGTGCGGCAGTGAGCGGAAGGCCGTGAGTGGACGTCTCTTCCCTACAAGCAGTGATGCGCGACTGCCTGGCAGTGTTGCCCTTCCTGCTGTGGCTGCTCCCTGACTGGCTCTGTGAAACTGCGAGGGACTGCCGCTGTGTGGGTGACACTGGCGCCTGTCAGGCTGATTGTTCAGCAGGCCGCCTGAAGAGAGAGCGTGCAAAAGTGAAGAGGAGAAAGGAAGGGAGAAGCACAGGTGGACATCGTACGGTGGGCTAAGAATTTCGCACATTGACGTAAACTATTCATTATATATGTATATTAATCCTCTTTTATTCATTTATGTATTTGTTTTGACAGAGAAAGGAAGAAGAAATTTATTGGTGACACCTCTTCGCTGTTAATTACTGGTTTCTTCTTCATATGATTTTTATTCTTACTTTTTTTTTCTTATTCTTGGTAAGATGAAGTATGTACGTATTTTATATACAAATTTATGTATGTATGTAATAACACACTCAGAAGACCCACACACACACACACACACACACACACACACACACACACACACACACACACACACACACACACACACACACACACACACACACACACACCCACACCGACACACACACACACACACACACAACACCAGTCCCATGCACACATTCAAGACACGCCCCACTTAAAACACTCAAAGCTAACCCAAACCACACTCAAAACACCACCCAACACCTCAAAATGTCAACAAACACACCTAACACTCATTAGAAACACTACAGTATACACCAAACCCCCCTCAACACTACAAAACGCATCCAAAAGACACTCCACACACCCTAAAACCACTTAAGATACTCGAAGTTATCCCAGAACACACTCAAAATGTCATAGAAACACCACAGATCTCTCAAAACACGCCCAAATAGTCAAACACACCATCAAAGCACACTCAAAATACGTAAATTACAGTTAAAACACCCCAAATGCACCCAAATACACCCAAACACATTCAAAATACCTTGCAACACTATCAAGCATACTTCAAACACCTCAAATATACCCCCATAAAACATAATGTACTATAAAGGACGGCAAGAATACAAGGGAGACTTACTTAAATATTGTGGCTTGGTTTCTCCTCTTTTTCGTCTTTCTTCTTTCTTCTCATCATTTGATTTTCCTTTTGTCTTCCTTCTACTACTTCCATCTACACACCAGACCCTAGAAAAACACGATAACACGTAGAAATAAGCAAATATTAGGCAAAATATTGACGAACTGGATGGCTAGGGGAGAGAGACGCTAGCCCAGGGCTATGAGTTACCACCTAGATTGTGACGTCATCAAATGCGCGGGAACAGCGGTGACTACGCTATTACGTAAATAATTTTAAAAATGACTTATAGAAAAAACAAAGCCATGGCCGAATGTTTGCTATTTTATAACTTGATAAATACTTTAACTAATATTCACAATATGAAAATATTTCTAGCCTCACTAGTTTTTAAATAAATGTTATAAATTAAGTATGGTAAATATAAAAACATTTTCGCTTTAAAAACTCTTATAGAGTCCAGCTATTTTCACTTCATGAGTATTTTAACACACTTTACAAAGTTTGAGCTTTCTTTTAAAACATTCTAGAACGAGTTAGAGTGTGAACCAAAAGACCTAAACAAATAAAGTAAGCTATATAAAATGTACATTCAACAGGACCAAACACTATTTCAATGTCCAAATATTTGACTCAATAACTTTAATTCACACTTAAAAGAGCATAGACGATTCTTTAATACCATAAAGGTCCAGTTATGCCTTGAAATAAAAAATCACTAAATGGGAAATCGTAAATTTTGGCCGTTTTAAAGACTCAAACTTGCTTCATAAAACACCACTAAACGCCACATATTTACCGAACGGAGGCACGGAACACTCTTCAAACTCAACAAAATATTTATAGAAACCATAAAAACATAACATGGAAGCGTAATATTACAGTTAGGAAATATATGAGAAAAGTATTGGAAGCAGCTGGCGGGAGCCGGCTGCCGGGGGGCCGGGGGGACCGCGGGGCGGCAACATCAGTGGAACAGACGGGCGCCATGTTGCCTCTATCCTTTTGCCACCTACCCCGTTAAACCTATCGCCTTTTCAATATGTGAGTATAATTCGAGTTGTTTTCACTCTCATATGTGAAAGAAACCTAGCAATAAGCGAATGGCCTTAAGAATACCTTTGATAAATGAAGGTGGGCACTGTGGAGGGCTGTGGCAGTGTTGACTGGCTTGCACTGCTGGTTCACCACTTCACCTTGTCAATTAGGGCTTGATGCTGCTGATAATCCGGAAACACTCCTCACCTGTGTGTATGTGTGTGTGTGTGTGTTTGCCTGTTTGGGTGTGTATAGGCATGTTCTGGATGTGTTGGTGTGTGTTTACGAATGTTTTGGGGTGTTTGTGAGTGTGTTTACGAGTGTTTTGGATATCTTATGTGAGTGCGTTTTTTAGTTTGCATGTTGGTGTGTGGTTGTGTCAGGGTGTGTAGCAAGACTGACTAGTAATACCAAACACTCCACCACCACCACCAACGACACTAACGCCAACACTGTATAGGATAGGTATGTTTGTGATGGGCCTGGTGGCAGTACGTGTCTCGTATGAATGTCTATGAAAACTATCTATTATTAGATTTATTATTGAAATACTATAGTTATATCAATAACATATATAAATTAATTGGTTATTTTGACATCTCTCTTTTTGTTATCGTGTCCAGCTATAGTTATTTAGTGAAGCAGTAAATGTCAAATTATATCTAGTAATACAGAGAATGCTTGCATCTCCCGCGAGAAAAGAAGGAAAACAAGGTACCTCTACCTCTCTGAAAGGCAAACTATGATATTTCTTTCATTCTCTATTTCCATCGCCTCTATTCATGATATATGTATATTTTCAACTATGTACCAGGATAAATTAACAGTAGGTAGAAAAATATATACATTTTCTCATGTATATGTATCTTTTTATCTATCAAATGATATCTACGAATCTTTTTAGTTAATCTGAGAGCGACTGGAGATGCATTATTTTCACCTAAACTATTGAGTCACCAAAACACCTCGTAACACTTCAAATAAAAAATAATAAATAAATAAATGAAAAATAATATGCATAATAAATAACATAAATTAAGAGAAAACAAATGAAAAATACTAGACAAATTATTTTCACCAACCAGCAAGAGGGCGCCTTGCCACAACACGGCGGCAGCAAGATGAGTGTCTACACATTTTTAGAGATTGACGTGAATGCCCAGGTAAGTTTGAGGTGAGCGTGTGCCGAGGGTGTATATGGCCAGGGTGAGGGTGTGTGGCAGGGCAGGGAGCGGCACAGGAGGCAGGGGGAGGTAAATTAGGGTGTGGTGTGTCAGGGTGAAGGGAGCGCTCGTGGTTAGGTTAGGGTGAATGGGGATGTGTATTAGGGTGTTTCTGTGTGTATTAGGGTGTTTCTGAGTATATTAGGATGTTTTTTCGTATATTAGGGTGTTTTTGTTTATGTTGGGGTGTTTCCGGGATGTGTTACGGTATTTCTGGTTGCGTTAGTGTGTTTTTGGGTGTTTCTGGTTGCGTTAGTGTGTTTTTGGGTGTATTAGGATGTTTTATTGTGTTTCTGGGTGTATTGGGGTGTGTTAGGTTGTTTTGGAGTGTATTAGGGTGTTTCTAGGTGTGTTAGGGTGTCATATATTGAAATAACTTTTTTTTCATTCGATGGTTTGGTTAGGTTAGGTAAGATTGACTTAACATTACCGCAGTTCATTAATTTTGCAAGTCACTCCCGGCAGGTGGAGGAGCTGCGTGCCTACCTGAAGGAGGTGGGTGCGGAGATCTCCATGGAGCGGAGTCCCAAGGGGCTGGAAGATGACCTACACAAGATCATTGGAGTTTGTGACACAGCGTTCTCCTCGGAGGCGACCGAGGCAGAGGTGGAGGCGCTGCTTAACTCGATCGTGTCTGTGTTGATTGTGGTGAGTGGCTGTGCTGTGGCTGTGGCCGAGAGATAGAGAGTGAGTGAGTTAGCCAAAAACAGTGGAATAAATGTCTTGAAACTCCTCTCAGTCTGTCCTTCACTATGATCTCTAAGGCCACAGTGATGGTCTAGTTGGTGATGTGTGTGGTGTCTGTTGTATTTTGTCCTTCTTTACTACTTCTTTCCTTAATTTTCTTCCTTTGTTCCTTTCTTTCTTCTCTGTTTCCTTCCATCTTTTCTTCTTTCTCTTCTTCCTTCCTTCCTATTATATTTTCTTGTTCCCTTCCTTCCATACCTCCTATTTTCCATTATATTACCTCCTTCCTTTGTTCTATCATTCTTCCTTACCTTTCTACTTGCTATCATGTTACCTTCCTTTGTTCCTTTATTCCCTCTCTCCATTAATTTTTCTTATTCTCTTTTTTTCATATTTCCTTCTACTTTCTTAAATTTCTGTTTTATGTTCTTAGTTTTCTAGAATTTCCACATATTTCTTCTCATGAATTGTCTCCTCACAAATTAGACTCTTCTGACACTTGGTAAACTTAATTAAGCCAAGCAAACTTAATCTTTCTGTGTCTTCTTCAGGTTCCAGTTGGAGAGAAGACAGAGAGCTTGATCTTGGCGTTTTGTGAAAAGCTGGCCAAGGCTCCTTCTAACAGACTGGGCCATGTTTGTCTCAGAGTGTAAGCAACTCTCTCCTCTGTTTGTCCTTGCTTTAGTCTGTCTATTTTATCCCATTCAGTAGCATGATGCATTTTCATATTCATTTTGGTTACTATTTGGTGATTTTATACAGCTTCAGAAACTTATGTGGGGATTGAAGTAGTGAAGACTCTAGCCATTAACCTTCTGATCTCCATAGACTCTTGCTAATGTCAATAAGATAATTTAATCACACCCAAACTTCATTGTAAAAATGCATCTCAGTACTGAAGAGGTTAAATGAATTCAGGTCACATGAAGTTGGAAGTACAGAAATGGTTTAACCCCTTCAATACTGAGACACATTTTTACCTTGATTTTTGGTGCAATTAGGTAATTTTATTTGCATTAGGAAGGGTCTATTGAGGTCAGAAGATTAATGGCTACAGTCTTCACTATTCTAATCCCAACAAATGTTTCTGAATCTGTATAAAATCGCCAAATTGTAACAAAATTGATATGAAAACATGTCATGGTACAGAAATGGTTTAAAAGTGTAACATACTTCACTCCACGCCTTCCTACAGCCTCAACCTGCTGTTCCACGCTCTGCCGGAAAACCTTGGGGTGCGGTACCATGTCTACTACACTATGGTACAGGTGTCAGGGCAGATCGGGCAGGTGCAGGCCGTGTACCAGTCTGTGGAGAAGATGCGCTCCACCCTCAACACCGCCCAGCCTCCGCCCTCCACCGAACAGCTCCAGCAGCTCCTCCGCCTCCTCCATCAGACACTTCTTGCTAACAAACTGAGGTGTGTGTGTGTGTGTGAGCTGTTTTCATGTTATTTATTTATTTTTTTTTATTTTGTGGGTGTGTGTGGTCTCTCTCTTTCCTTTCCTTCCCTTCCTTCCCTCCGTCCCCTCCCTCCCTTCCTTCCCTCCGTTCCGTCCCTCCCTCCTTCCATCTACCACACCACACCACACAGTCCTTCCTTTTTTAATTGCGCCACCTCTCATCTTGACCCAGCGAGGAGGCCAGCAAGGTGATGATAGAGCTCCTGGGAACCTACACCACTGAGAACGCATCCCAGGCTCGCGAGGATGCCCATCGCTGCATCATCGCCTCCCTGGCCGACCCCACCACCTACATCATGGACCACCTGCTCACTCTTAAGGTATTGGTGAGGTGGGGGGAGGTAATGTTTGTGTGGTGCAGGTGGTGCTCTTGTGAAGGTTTTCGTGATGTTGTGAAGGTAATTGTGATGTGGGAAAGGTAATGGTGATGTTGTGGAGGTAATGGTGATGTGGGAAAGATAATGGTGATGTTGTGAAGGTAATGGTGATGTGGGAAAGATAATGGTGATGTTGTGAAAGTAATGGTGATGTGGGAATGGTAATAGTGATGTTGTGAAGGTAATACTTATGTCATTAACTGATGTTTTGCTTGGGATTGGTGTATGAAGGCTTTGCTAACTCTCAGTAAACTGCTATATACATATTTGATTTGTGTGTTTGTTTATTCATCCTTCTGTATTCTTCCTTTTCTACTACCTTTTTTTTTCTTCCTTTCTCCTTCCTCCTCCCTCCTTCCTCTCTTTCTTTCTTTCTTTCGTTCTTCCTTCCTGCATAGATTAATAGATGGATTGTTCTTCTTCTCCACAGCCCGTCAAATTCCTGGAGGGTGAGCTGATCCACGACCTGCTGACCATCTTTGTGTCGGAGAAGCTGCCGGGCTACATCCACTTCTATAACAACCACAAGGAGTTCATCTCATCCATAGGTGTGTTCTAGCTTGCCTCTTCTCTCTCCTCTCTCTCTTATTTCCTTCCAGGCTTCCAGTGAGAAAAACGAGTGTCTAGCTTTTGAAACCTTACCATCTCTGACTCTTGAAAGTAGTCTAGAAATGAGAATGTAGTGTTTTATTGCCTTTATTTGTCCCTTTGAGAGGTATTGGCCCTCCTTCAGTACTGGGACACATTTTTACCTTGAGATTCGTGTACGCTTAAACTATTTTATTGACAGTAGGAAGGGTCTTTGGAGGGCAGAAGATTAATAGCCACAGTTTTCACTACTTTAATCCCCCACACATAGTTTCTGAAGCTGTTAAGATCACTAAATAGTAAGCAAAGTCAATATGGAAAGACATGGTACTGAAAGGGTTAAAGATAGGGTGATGCTTGGTTGCTAATACAGTATTCTGATCTTCCCTTCAGGCCTGGACCACGAGGCAAACGTGAGGAAAATGCGCCTGCTGACCTTCATACAGATGGCCGAGAGTCAGTCCGAGATGTCCTTTGATCTGCTGATGCAAGAACTCCAGCTTGGTGCTGAGCAGGTGGAGGGATTCATCATTGAGGGTAAGGGTCTGTGTGTGTGTGTGTGTGTGTGTGTGTCTCATTTCTTTCTTTTTGTGGAGCTTTTCTTTAACTTCATTGTCTTTGCTTTATCTTTCTTATATCTTGATTTTACTATTCTGATCATTCTTTATCTGCTGTTTTTTTTCTTTTCTCAAGTGTTTGTATTTATATTTTATCATTGCCTTTTTTGCCTTTGCTTCTCTTGTTAGCTATCTCTTATCACCTTCGCTTTTGCATCTATTATCAAAGCATACAAGGAACCTCTCTCTCACTCATCCATCTTTCTCCTCCCTGGCAGCGCTCAAGACCAAGCTGGTGAGTGCACGCATGGACCAGAACTTGAGGAAAGTGTTCGTGACCTCAAGAGTGCACCGAACATTTGGCAGGAGTCAGTGGCAGGCACTTCATGACACACTCACTGGCTGGAAGACGAACCTGGCGCTGGTGAAGGAGTCCATGCAGGCAATTGTCACTGCTCCCATTGTCCCTGCGAAGTAAATAGTGAATAGAACATCGCCATCGCCAGTTTTTGTACCATTATCTCACGGATTCTGCGTCTTGGTCAGCTGAATAAAGAGCAGAGGGTACCAAGTGTGTATGAATGACAAGGCTTAGTGGTTCCTGGTTCCCCCTCCTCTGCTTCTCTTCAGTGAGTGGTTTGTTTGTTTGTAGGTAGAGTGGTGGTGTGGTGGGGTAAGTAATGGTAGTGGTGTTGGTGGTGGTTGGGGTGTAGCATTGAAGGGGTGAGTATGATGACTGTGTGGTGTTGAGGTGATGAGTAATGAAGGTGTGTTGGTGTATTGATGAGGTATTTGTGGTGTTGAAAAGGGAAATAAGTGTTTTCTCCTTTAATCCCTTCTGTACCAGGACATGTTTTTATATTCATTCTGGTTACTATTTTGTGGCTTCAGAAACTCATGTGGGGATTAGAATAGTGAAGACTCTAACCATTAATCTTGTGATCTCCATAGACCCTTGCTAATGTCAATAAAATTGTCTAATCGCATACAAATCTCAAGGTAAATATGTGTCCCAGTATTGAAGGGGTTAATATTATGTCTTGTTGTATTAGGGTCTTATTATTTATTAGGAGAGAGGAAGGACTGTGTTAGCATCTCCTCCTCCTCCTCTTTTTTCCTCTATTACTTCTTGTTTATTTTTTCTTCATCAACGGCTCTTTCTACGTCACACCCAAAACTCACGGTGAAAATGCATTCCAGTACTGAAGGGACTAAATCATTGATGGAACACAAAGGAAGTGAAAAAAAAAATCAAGTAACAATTGTTATATTTTTTTTACAAATTTCAACAAATATTCAAACAATTATTAAGTACAAAAACACAATACTATCAACTCTGCATTCCTATCCCTCACATACAAGCTGTAGTGGAAGTTGCCAGGGACTTTTAACCCCTTGAATACCATGACATGTTTCCATACTCATTTTTGAGACTATTTGCTGATTTTCTACAGCTTCAAAACTTATGTAGGGGATTAAAATAATGAAGACTGGCCATTAATCTTCTGACCTCCATAGACCCTTCCTAATGTCAATAAAATGGTCTAATCGTACACAAATGTCAAGGTAGAAATGTGTCCCAGTATTGACGGGGTTAAGAGTGTTTTCTAGTCAATCACAATATACACAAAACCTTCCCATAGCACCTGACTGGCCATATCTGTAGCCTTGCATCTTGTCCTGGTGAGAAAGCAAAGTGTTCAGGAAGACAGGCCCAGCTCATATTCCACACAAGGCACTATAATGGTGATTCACAAATGTACACCATCTTTCATACTAACAAGCTAACTATGTCTTCGTGTACCTGTTTTGTTTTATTATTCTGTAGTTCAATGTTGATGGGTACATATTGACACTCACCAAATACAATCACTACTTTTTTAGTTTTAATAAGGAACATTTGATTTAATAATGGTGGTGATGTTACAGTTTCACGTTGCATAAAACAATGAAATGATAATGTATTGCTAAAAACTATTGCTGTCACTGTTTCTCTCACTTCAGTACACTTTGCTCATAAATTATAGTACAGGTGATACAGTTTCAATTCAATGAGAGAAAGAATATGAGACAGTGATAAATGTGTTTGTGTGTGTGTGTTTGTGTTTCACTGTTTGATCTGCTGCAGTCTCTGACGAGACGTTGCCCTACGGAACGAGCTCAGAGCTCATTATTTCCGATCTTTGGATAGGCCTGAGATCAGGCACACACCACACACCGGGACAACAAGTCACAACTCCTCGATTGTGTGTGTGTGTGTTGATATCAAAATAACTCGTGGTAGACCAGGATTGCTGCTAATGATCCAAGGTAACTCGACATATAACTTGACAACAGCTTCCCATGAACAGACACGCATCACAGCTTGCCAGTCATTCTCCGTGGCCTTAGTGAATGAGCTAAGGCTGACGTTTTTATGTATCTGGCATCTCAGCTTCATTGATTCCACTGGTTGGCACATTTACACATCCTCTCATGAACAGACACACCTCACACCTTGCCAATCATTCCCTGTGATCTGAATGAATGAGCTAAGGCTGATATTATATTGTATCTGGCATCTCAGCATCCTTGATTCCACTGGTTGGCATATTCACACGTTCCTATCAGCAGACACCTCACTCCTCTGCTCCTCCCAGCCAAGTGTGACATTGCCTAAGGTGTGAGTTGATCAGTCATCCTCAGCATCAGGGTCCTTGATCAGCTTCCACTGCTCAGCGCAGACCTTGAGTGCATTGTGGGCGTATTCCTTCGCCTTGGGCAGCACCAGCTCTGGGTTGTCAATCTTGGAAATGGCATGCAAGGCAGTCTGTAGGGAGAGAAGAGTCATATACAGGCTGGCTGAGACACTATCATACACACACATTATTTACTTATTTATTCTCTCAGCTCTGTCAGCTCCTGATGGAAAAAAAAAAAGAGTCTTGCACTCTAAACTACTACACCCCAGGAGCTCAGCCATAGCACAACTGACCATACACTGCCACAACAATGCTAGACAACACACCCTGTGGCCTCCCTTCATGATGACTAGCTTCTTGCAGTAAAGATGCAAGAAGCCACCAGGCATACATGTGGCACTCCTTGTATACATTACACCTACACACATCCACCTGCCAGCCACATGCATAACATCCACTTTATCCAGACTGAAGTACCTTGCAGTGAGTGTCAATGACGCGCTCTGCACTCTGCTTGTCGTGGCACACCAGCAGGTACACAATGACAGTGCCGCGGTATTGGATCTCTTTGTTGCTGCTGGACAGAAGGAATTGAAGGATCTCAATCCAGTCCAGCACCTGTGTGGGAAGGAAAGGAGGGACACTGAGCACAGTAGGCACACAGAGGACTCAAATAAGAAAGGCTGTATAAAGACCCTCTCAAATCACCAAGTCCCCACAGAAGCCATCAGGCCAGCACACTTACGTCAAACACCTTCTTGACACACAGTGGTGACTCGGCCATCACCATGCACATTGCCCCAGCTGCTGCCTTCACAATCTCCTCATCCTCGTCCGACGCGCACAAGGTCAGGTACTTGAACTTATCATTCTTGCCCTCCAGGATCTTGATGATGTCCGGTGAGGCGCACATGTTAGCCATGCACTGTGGGAGGAAGTGCTCGTGTGACTAATGAGTGTGTTTGGTTATTGGTTTCATCTGCTGTAATGGTAAATGAAGGAGATATCTGGTTGCTTATCCTCTCTCTCTCTCTCTCTCTCTCTCTCTCTCTCTCTCTCTCTCTCTCTCTCTCTCTCTCTCTCTCTCTCTCTCTCTCTCTCTCTCTCTCTCTCTCTCATTCAATCATTGCATTCATCTACTTCTCTGGTGAACAATATCTGGGTACATGTTATCTCTATTATCTCTCTCTCTCTCTCTCTCTGACCTGGATGGCTGCCCTCCTGATCAGGTCGTGGTGCTCAAACATGTAGTGCTCAATGAGAGGCAAGCCCTTCTCCTTGATGATGCGTTTACGAGCTGACTCAGACATGCCAGCTATGTTTGTCAGGCCCATCAGAGCCTCAAAGTTCTCAATGCCGGAGCAGTCTGGGTGGAGCAGCTTCAGCAAAGGACGCACCACCTCGTATGCCTGCCAGAGGAAAAATGAGGATGGAATTAACCTCTTCAGTACTGGGACGCATTTTTATTGAGTTACGATATGAATAGATAATTTTATTGACATCAGGAAGGGTCTATGGAGGTCAGAAGTTTAATTGCTACAGTCTTCGCTATTTTAATCCCAAAGTAAGTACCTGAAAATGCTTAAAATTGCTAAATGGTAAGCAGAATAAATAGGAAAACATGTTACTGAAGGGTTAATGTGTGTGTGTGTGCATGTGCGTGTAACCATTCCTGCAAAAAAGACAACGGCAACACTTACTCTCTGTCCTGGAAAAGACACTTCAGGGTTGATGGTGATGGCAATGCGGGCGAGAGCTTGAGCTGCCATCACCTTGCCCTTCTCTGTGCCCTCCGCTGCCAGCCCCAGGAGAGCCTTGACGCCACCCTGCTGCACCACCAGGCCACGGTTCTCTTGTATGGAGCATATTGCATTGTATAGCCTGAAGGAGGAGGAAGGTTAGAGGAGATTGTGGTAGCAGGAAGAGGAAGATGAGAGCTGGAGATCGTGGAGGTAGGAGGAAAATGAGGGTGAGGAGGAGGTTGTGGAAGTAGGAAGAAGAGGGTTAGAAGAGGTTGAGAGGGCAGGAGGAGCAGGAAGACAAGGGTTAGAAGAGGTTGTGGAGTTAGGAGGAGGATGAGGGTGAGGAGGAGGTTGTGGAAGTAGGAGAAGAAAGACAATGGCGAGAGAAGATTGTGATAGCAGGAGGAGGAAGATTGAGGAGGTAAGAGGAGAAAAATGAGGGTTGGAAGAGATTGTGTGGGTAGGAGATAGAAGATATAGGTTGGAGATTGTGGAGGTAAGAGGAAAATGAGGGTGAGAGAAGATTGTGGAGGTAGGAGGAGGAAGACGAGGGTTAAAAAAAGGTTGTCGGGGATATCATACTTGCTTTGATCTTTGTAAAGCCCATAAGAGGAGAAATGTTAGAAGAGTTGGTGGGGGTAACATATACTAGTTAAGATTCCCTGTTTACTGTCTAAGACAGTGTTTCCCAAACTTTTTTAGTACGTGACCCCTTACAGCAGTACCAAACCTGTCATGACCCCCACATTTATAAGCCTTCCAAAATCGTACTAATTTTAAATGTTGCCATCTCGAAATTTGTAAATCGGCTAAGCTGGCCGCTAGATCTAGCCGATTCTAGCGGCTTCTAGCCAGAAAATGGCCAATCTGGAAATACTGTGTGGCGGGTCTGGCAACTGTGGTACTTATAGTGGACTACCGGTCTGCACATGCACTCTAGCCAGCTCCGAGACTGACTGAAAAGTTTAGCCCCGTTCCGGCAAGCTGAATGTAGTACATACAGTTGTTAGACCCTTCATGACCCCCAGAAAAGGGCTCATGACCCCCAGTTTGGGAACCCCTGGTCTAAGAGGAAGAGAAAGGAGAGGAGGGGAAGGAGGAGGGTTTGGAGATCTGGTGGGGTGATAATTCAGATCTTCCCTCACATAGTCTGCCCAAATGAAAGGAGCATCAAAGGAGGTTCCCAAAGACTCAAATGAAATGACACAGTAGTACATATTTTGCCTTGGAACTCAGAAACATTAAAAAAATAAAAAATTTCTTTATCCTGCCAAGAAGTAAAGATATACCGAACCCAACCTAAAATAAATATAAATAAAATAATCCAACCCAACCCAGCCAAACCAACACCAACCTAGCAATGAGTTCCTTAGAGTTATGGCTTTCTGTCTTGCTAAGCACCGCGAGAGCCCAGCTGGCCCCTTGCTGCGCCAAAACGGTGATGCGGTTGTCCACAAAATCCTGGTCATCCATCTCGTGCTCCTCCGGGATGTGCTGCTTGGCGAACTTTGCGAGCTCCACCATCTCCGGGATCACCTCCTGCTTGTCGTACGCGTTGCACAGGTTGACAACGTTGCCACCACACCGTACAGGCAGTTCATGTCACCGGACTGTGGGGGGAGACCAAGTGAGGCAGTGAGTTTGAACATAGAGAAAATGTGTGTGTGTGTGTGTGTTTCACTGTTTGATCTGCTGCAGTCTCTGACGAGACAGCCAGACGTTACCCTACGGAACGAGCTCAGAGCTCATTATTTCCGATCTACGGATAGGCCTGAGATCAGGCACACACCACACACTGGGACAACAAGGTCACAACTCCTTGATTTACATCCCGTACCTACTCACTGCTAGGTGAACAGGGGCTACACGTGAAAGGAGACACACCCAAATATCTCCACCCAGCCGGGGAATCGAACCCTGGTCATCTGTGTGTGTGTGTGTGTGTGTGTGTGTGTGTGTGTGTGTGTGTCTCACCTTGGCCAGCTCAATCATGGAGTGGAGGGCATCTGTGTCGGCAATCAGCTTTTCCTTCACCTCGGCATCCAGAGTGAGGAAGGACAGCCCCTCACACGCCCACCTCCTCATGTCCTTGTCCTTGGAGGGGTTGATCAGGAACCTGTGGGGGGAAGTACTTGTTTACTCACTCACTTACTCATTCACTCACTCACTCATTAATTTACCCATTCACTCATTCATTCATTCAATAACTCACTCACTCTCACTCACTCACTATGTCCAAGAAACAATGAACTTCCTATACTGGCAATGAACCACACACACACACACACACACACACTCCTACCACCCTAAAAGAAACATCCCCTTATGCAAACAAAACACCACACAGAGCCACAATTCCATCGGCACTCACCTGCGGCACGCCTCGGCCAGCTTAAGAGCGGCACCCTCACCAAAGGGCCGCATGGAAGCATCGGTGCCACCAACAGAGCCAAGTTTGCATAGACCCACCAGAGCGCGGACCTTGATGGAGTCTTCCTTGCTCTGGTACAGCTTCTTCAGGATGTCTGTGCCCTGCGTGGTGATGGAGCGGCACTTGTCCTTCTTGGAGGCTGCTGCGATTAGTGCCTCACATGCCACCTGAAAGAGGAAGATGTGTTGGTTGCGAATGAAGGAGAAAAGAGGGAGGTTTCAAGACATTTATCCCCTCTGGTATACTCTGTTGTGTTGGTTGAGAATGAAGGAGAGAGAGAGGGAGGTTTGAAGATGTTTATCCCTCTGGTATTCTCTAGTGTGTAACATCTGACCTCTCATGATCTTATTCCTGAGACCTTATTTGACCTCTCATGACCTTATTTTGTGATCTTATCTAACCTCAAGACCTGATTTTGTGACCTTGTCTGACCTCTGACGACCTTGTACCTTCTGCTGCAGGATGTCATCGCTGCCAGCCATCACCAGCATCATCTCCAGCATGCCCTCCTTGGCGATGAAGTGGTTCCCAAGGTCAAGCGGCCCCAACAGCAGCGTTGTCACCACCACCACCACACGAATCTGGTGCTCTCGGTCCGGGGTGAGGAGGCGCAGTCTGAGAGGGCAGGAGGAGGTGAGGAGGGGTGGGTGTTGTTGTTGTTGATGTGGTGGTGGTGGTTGTGGTGGTTTGTTTTGGTTTGTGTGCTGTTTCTCTCTCTCTCTCTCTCTCTCTCTCTCACTTACATCCATAGATTAGATAGATAACTAATACTAACCTAAACTGAACTAAACACACACCAATCTATCAATACCTCACCTCACCAAGACACCTATTCATCCATCACCTCAGCTCACCTCACCACCACACCACCCTATCAACACCTCACCTCACCACCACACCAACACATCACTCTATCAACACTTTGGCTTGAATTCTGTGCTTCACCTCCACTATTTCAACAGCCTTTATCAAAATTTACACAAGTTTTTAAGGTGTTTTTATGGTTCTAGAGACAGTGACAAGATTTCTACTTTATTAACTGGAGAAACACTCTAGAAAATCCTGCTAATCATCTCTGTGGCCTTGGAAAATAGTTATTATAAGAGCAAAGCATTTTCAAGCAAGTTTTTATGGTTTTAGAGGCAGAATGACAAAATTTTTACTTTATTAACTCAAGAAACACTCTTGAAAACATCGCTACTCATCCCTGCAACCTTCGAAAACAGTCATGGTGAGACAACAAAGCATTTCTGAATATGGACTATTAGCTCACCAGCATCACACCACCCTAACCTTGCCTTACCTCACCAGCACCCAAACACATCACCCTATCAACACCTTACCTCACATATTCTTCAATGCGTTCCCTGAGGGCAGCGCGGGCCTTGTCGTCACTCTGTGTTTCGTACATGCGTGAGAGACAGATGGAGGTGGTCATGCGTGTGTTCTCCGTCACCTCAATGCAGCTCTCGAAGCTGAATTCAGGGAGTTCTGAGGCAATGTCCAATAGCTTCTCAACACCTGGGAAGAGATTTGGTGAGATGAGGTTAAAGAGAGTGAGAAAAAGAGGGAGATAATTGCATAGAATGAGAATACCTGTTGTTAATGAATAAATAAATTTACACCTCAAAATACAGACAAATAATTAAATGAACTTAAAACAGACAAACTAAATAAATAAATGAACTCAGAACATAGACAAACAAATGAATGGGTAACTTGCAACACCTACTCAATATAAACAAATAAATAAATGAACTTACAACACACACAGACTAAATAAATAAATGAACTTACAACACACACAGACAAATGAATAGTTACTTGCCACACCGACTCACCTCCCATCCTGATAAACTTGTCCCCCCAGTCAAGGCGATCCCAGGCCAGGTTCTTGAGCACCAGTTCAATAATAGCATCACGGCACAGGCCAGACATGGTGCGCTGCGTCATCATACTCACCATCGTGGCCATCAGACTGTCCACCTCCTTCTGGTTCTCTGCAACAAACACACCGGCATTACCTCTCTGTCTTTCTCTTTCTGTCTCTATACCAGATCACCAATTATGCTCTGGCTTGTAACATCCACTAAACTCTGTCATTTCTTCACTCAAAGTACATAAAACAGCCTTGAAAATATAAGTAACATTCAAAACCACAAAAGCACCCTTAAAAACTTAGTTAAGATCCACTTTAACCTTGTCATCTCATCACTGAGACCACATAAACACCCTTCAAAACAAGAATAACCTCCACTACAACATTATCAAATCCATTGAAACCACAAACACACAAAACACCTCAAACACACCGCAACACATAGACACAAACCCAAACACCTACACAAACACACCCAAACACCCTCAACATAAACACAAACACTCAAAATACCCCCAAACACCTCAAACACATTACAACACCTGGCACACACACCCAAACAAGCCCCAACACAAACACACATCTAAACACACCCCAACACACAAACACAACCAAACAAACCCAAAACACAAATACCCTTAACACACAAATGCACCACACACACAAACACCTACACCCCCAAAACACACCCCACACAAAAACACCCTCAACACACAAACACACCAGCCAGCAAGTGTTTATCTGGCCTCTTCTCCTGCTTGATATCCATCCCAGTGAGACTGTTGAGGATGACCTGAAGAGTGTATTGTGTGGCGTTGACCAGCTCCTTGTGCGGGGAGTTCATCAGCTCCAGGAACCACGGAATGCCCACCTCTGTCAGCAGCTTCTTGGCCTGATGCGGGGAGAAAGAGGTTAGTGTTAGTGTTGTTGTTGTTGTTGTTGTTGTTGTTTTGGGTGGTAGAAAGAAAATAGTGATGGTATTTCTTTAAGTGGTACAAGTAAATATAGTGCTAGTGTCTCCTCCTCCTCCTCTATACTATACCTCATCTTCAACTTTCCTTATTTCTACCCTTGCAACTCCTCCTCCTCCTCCTCCTCCAGCAAGTCTCACCCTGGCAGTGTCTCGGCAGAACTCGGAGAAGGTTCTAGCACAGGCCACTCTGATCTCAAGGTTCCTCTCTGTCTTGAGCAGTTGAATGATGCGTTCTATCAATCCCTGACTCAGCAGCAACTCAGCACCTGTGGAGAGTCAGCAGGGAGTCAGCAGCAGTGTTAGTGTTGTAGTCTGTCTCAGTCTGAATAGTGTCCCAGGGAGTGTGTGGTTGTCAGATCTTGAGGAAAACCGTACGCTGTCCTTGTAATAAGTGTGCTGATCAACAGAAAACAAGTAAATTCACATCAAATCAATGACGTTATCAATGTGTTTAAAATCCAGGAGCCATTTTATAGTACGCAGACTTTACTAGTGTGACTCTTCAGTACTGGGACGCATTTTTATTTTGAATTTTTTGGGGTGTGATTTGGTTTTATTGACGTTAGCAAGGGTCTATGGAGGTCAGAAGGTTAATGGCAAGTCTTCACTATTTTATTCCCCCACATGAGTTTCTGAAGCTGTGTAAAATCACTAACTAGTAAGCAAAATATGGAAATGTGTTCCTGGTATTGAGGAGATTAACCCTTTCAGTACTGGGATGCATTTTTACCTTGAAATTTGTGTACAATTAGACTATTTTATTGACATTAAGAAGGGTCTATGGAGGCCAGAAAATTAATGGCAAGTACTGAGGAGATTAATAGACTTAGTTATGAAAGCGTTTTGATGTCATGTAGAATCGATAAATGGTTGTAATATGTGGGATGTCTTTAAAAATCTCTCTCTCTCTCTCTCTCTCTCTCTCTCTCTCTCTCTCTCTCTCTCTCTCTCTCTCTCTCTCTCTCTCTCTCTCTCACCGGCTCTCTCCCTGGCCAGCGCCACCAGGTTGTTGGCACACGTCTCTCTCTTGTCCTTCTCATGGCTTGGGTCAAACAGGATCTCAAACAGCTGTTGCACCTTCCCAGATGTCTTGGTCTTGGCCTCTATCTGCAGGAGGAGGAGGAGGAGGAGGAGGAGGATTAGTTTAAGGATGTCTTCAGTGTGTTTTCTGCTTCTAGTGACTTATGGGTGAGTGTTCCTTATGTGTGTGTGTGTGTGTGTGTGTGTGTGTGTGTGTGTGTGTGTGTGTGTGTGTGTGTGTGTGTGGAATTAGTTAGTACTTTGTGTGTAAAAAAAAAAAAAAAAATACAACTGTGGGGATGAATAATATGCACACACACACACACACACACACACACACACACACACACACACACACACACACACACACACACACACACACACACACACACACACACACACACACACACACACACTTACTATGACCATTAATACCACTAACATTACTAAAAAAACAAAAAAACTATGAAAACACACACACACACACACACACACACACACACACACACACACACACACACACACACACACTCACCAAATCCTGCACCACTTTATGTACACGTTCCAACATGACCTGCACTTCCTTGTTCTTCGGATCCAGCGTCTGCACTGCCCTGATGTCTGCATAGGCCTTCTCAAACTGCTCCAGGGACTCATAGGCCTGGGCGGGAACAGTGCCTTGGGGTCCTTAGGGGTGAGCTCCAGGCCTAGGGGGGATGCGAGAGGGGGTAGAGAGGGGTGATGTGTGATGGGAGAGTGGTGAGGGGAAAAGGTGGTGATGTGGGGGTGATGGGAGAGAGGAAGAGAATGGTGATGTAGGGTGATGGGAAAGTTGTGATGGGAGAGAGGTGATAGGGAAGGGGTGATGGGAGAGAGAGAGAGATGATGGGAGAGGAAGAGAGGGGTGATGGGAAAAGGGTGATGGGAGAGAAGATGGGAAAGAAGTGACTGACTGACTGACTGATTAATTGATTGACTGACTGACTGACTGACTGACTAATTCTTTCTTTCTTCTTTTCTTTCATTCCTTCATTCATTTCTACTTTTTTTCTTTTTCTTTGCCTTCCTTTATTTCTTATCTTTTCTTTATTTCTTGTCTTTTCTTTTATCTCCCTCTCTCTTTTTCTCCATTCCTCCATCATCTCCCTTTGTGCACACTATCTCTCTCTCTCTCTCTCTCTCTCTCTCTCTCTCTCTCTCTCTCTCTCTCTCTCTCTCTCTCTCTCTCTCCACCTGTCAAAGCTATTTCATCTCCTTTCCCATTATCAAAACTAACACATGTATATTCTCTCTCTCTCTGGGGCTTACATTGGGTGCAGTCCTTCACCGTCTGGTTGAAGTCCTCACACTTAAGATGCACGGCCGCTCGGTTCTTGAACAGCACTGCCTTGTCCTTCTCCTCGGTGCTGATCTGGATAGCCTGCAGAGAGAAAGAGAGAGAGGTAAGGTGGTCATGTATCTTTCGTCCAAAAATGTTCACTGTAATTTATTTAATGGCTACAGTATTTTTCCTTCCCTCTCTCGCTTGCTTTCTTGTTTTTTCCTGTGTGTATTTTTCAAGAAGGTAGTTTTTGTTTATCTTATCAAAAAAAATGTTCGCTATTCTAATCTATCCTATGCGATTTATTTAATGACTACAGTACTTTTCCTTCCCCTCTCTCTCTCTCTCTCTCTCTCTCTCTCTCTCTCTCTCTCTCTCTCTCTCTCTCTCTCTCTCTCTTTTTACCAGCATTAATTTTTAAAGGTGGTTGCCGTTTACTTCTCATAAAAAATGCTTTGCTATTCTATCATGTGATTTATTTATGGTACTTTTCTTTCCCTCTCTCCCCTCTCATTCCTTCTCTCCTTACCTGTGTGTATTTTTCGAGAGCCTTGTCCCAGTCGCCGTCCTTGTAGGCTTGGTTCCCCTGCTCCTTCAGCTCTTGGGGTGTGGCCTCTGCCTTGCCCTGTCCCCCCATGGTGTCTCCTCCTCTGGTGATGTGATAAAGTACTCTGCAAGGTCAACAGTGTGTGAATCTGTGGTCATATTGTAGTGTTACATCTGTTCTCTATCTTTTCTTCTTTTCTCTCTACACCAGCACGACTCTTCCTCTTTTCAAGGCTGACTCTTTCACTGTTCATAAACCTGACATGATATTCTTTTTATTTACGGAAAGGATATGAAGCAACAGTGGAATGCCCTGCTGTGGTGTTTCTATGAGAGAGAGAGAGAGAGAGAGAGAGAGAGAGAGAGAGAGAGAGAGAGAGAGAGAGAGAGAGAGAGAGAGAGAGAGAGAGAGAGAGAAAGGCTGACTGGCTAGACTAATTAGCTGACTGGCTGACTGATTGACTAACTGACTGACTAAATGAATGACTGATGGACTGACTAACTAACTAACTGATGGACTTACTGGCTTACAAATAAACTGGATAACTGGCTGACTGACTAACTGACTGACTGACTGACTGACTGACTGACTGTATCAACTCTCTCTATGCCAGTTCCATTTCACCACATTCCTACCATTAAGGCTCATTTGCATATAAAACCCTCTTTGCCATCACCCCTTCAGTACTTTCCACGCTCATTGTTCTGTGGCACATTAACAGGCTCTGGTGGTGGTGGTGGTGGTGGTGGCAGGATGTGTCATTTAGTATGTTTATTTTTCCTTTTTGTATTAATATTTGAGGTCATAAAGATGATAAAGGGTTAAATGTATGGCTCTCTCTCTCTCTCTCTCTCTCTCTCTCTCTCTCTCATATTCTCTTTTATCTATTTTCTATCTTGTGTCAGAGATTAGCACAATGGAAAATAAATGAGAGAGAGAGAGAGAGAGAGAGAGAGAGAGAGAGAGAGAGAGAGAGAGAGAGAGAGAGA
>NC_059263.1:2862500-2867500 GCF_017591435.1 Portunus trituberculatus | reverse complement strand
AGACGCCCCTTCCGCGCGACGCATCTCCTCTTCCTCCTCCTCCTCCTCCTCGTCTAACTCCCACGCATCCTCTGGCGGGAAGAAGAAGGATGTGCTGAAGGTTCTCCACTTAACTGATCCACATTATGACCCGGATTATGTGGCAGGGTCGAATGCTGTGTGTGAGGCGCCGCTGTGTTGCAATAGAGACAGTGGTAAGTGTGTTCTGTTCGTCCACCTTTCTAATGAGAGAGTTAGCCAGTATTCTCATTCATTCATTTCTGTTTTAGTCTCTTATCTCCCTAATGCAAAAGTTAAAAAGTGTTCTCAGATTTTTTTTTCCAGCTTTTGTTTACTCTTGTTCTGTTCACCGTTGTAGTGCAAGAGTTAACCAGTATTCTTAGTCTTTCTGTTCCTTTTTTACTCTCATTCTTATTCTGTCCATCTTTGTAGTGTAAGAGTTAACTAGTGCTCTCAGTTTTTCTCTTTTCCTCTTCTTAATTCGTTCACTCTTATTCTGTCCACCTTTGTAATGCAAGAGTTAACCACTATGCTCAGTCTTTCATTTCTTTTTTACTCCCTTTCATTCTTATTCTGTCCATTTTCCTAATGCAAGAGTTAAAAAGTATTCTCAGTCTGTCATTCTTTTCTCTCTCTCTCTCTCTCTCTCTCTCTCTCTCTTCATAGTGCAAGAATAGTTAACCAGCCTTCCCAGTCTTCCATTCCCTCTAATTACTGAACCATGAACTCCCTGCCTGTTTGTGTTCTCCCCACCATCACCACAGCACCTCCTCTCTGACTCACCCACCCCTCCCCCCAACAGGCACCCCAAGCAAGGAGGGGCACCGGGCCGGGAGGTGGGGGACTACCGCAACTGTGACTCTCCAAAGTGGCTGATTCACCACATGTTCCACCACATAGTCACCAACCACCCAGTGAGAGAGAGAGAGAGAGAGAGAGAGAGAGAGAGAGAGAGAGAGAGAGAGAGAGAGAGAGAGAGAGAGAGAGAGAGAGAGAGAGAGAGAGAGGAGTTCTTGGAAAGGTGAAGGACAAAAAAATAGTATGGCTATGAGAGAGAGAGAGAGAGAGAGAGAGAGAGAGAGAGAGAGAAAGGTTGGGTCTTGTTACCTATTATTTGTACCTATAACTTGTTAAAACCTATATTTAATCCTACTTTTATCCTCCTCCTCCTCCTCCTCCTCCTCCTCCTCCTTCTCCTCCTCCTCTTTCTGATTATCCTTTCCCTATCATCACCAACATTGCCATCTTCCTCCTTCATTTATTCTCTCTACTTTCTTATTCCTTCATATCTTGGTAATTTAACAGTCACTCACTTACTCTCTCCCCTTCAGGATATTGACTATGTGGTGTGTACTGGTGATCTTGTCCCTCACCACATCTGGAAGGTGAGCCGGGAGGGGAACCTGGCAGTGGTGAATGAGATGGCCGACCTGGTGAAGGGTTTCTTTCCTAAAATCCCCATTTACGGAGCTGTCGGCAACCACGAGAGCTTTCCCAGGGACAGGTGAGAGGTTGGGAGGGTCTGGCAGAGGGTGTGAGTAGGGTATATGAGTCTCGTAATGCCTTCAATATCTTTGCTGTGTTTTTTTTATTCATTCTGGTTACTATTTGGTGATTTTATACTGCTTCAGAAACTTATATGAGGGGTTAAAATAGTGAAGACTTTAGCCATTAATCTTCTGACCTCCATAGATGCTTCCTAATGCAAATAAAATTGTCAAAGTATCCTCAAAAATCAAGGTAAAAATGTGTCTCAGTACGGAAAGGGTTTAAACTTCAATAGCATCGCATTAAGGTTATCCCTAGAATCATGAAAGAGATCAAAACTTCTGTACCTTTCACTATATCCTTAAAAGCTGTAATAACACCCACTAAACCTTGCTAAACCAACCTTACACACATCAGTCGAACACACAAGCCACACACAACACGAACATTCATTCACTCCTTATCACAGACACACCAACCTGACACCTCAATCTAACACATACCACACAGAACACACTACTACACTCATTCACTCCTTATCACAGACACACCAACAGTACACCCCTCAATCTAACACAGACAAGCCACACAGAACACACTACCACACTCATTCACTCCTTATTACAGACACACCAAATTTACACCTCAATCTAACACTACCACACAAGACACCACACTCATTCTTTCCTTACAGACACACCAAATTTTACACACCTCAATCTAACACTTAAGCCAAGCCACACAGGACACAACACTGACCCGTTCTTCCCTCTTACAGCTTCCCCCCACCTGAGATAGAGGAGGTGTGGGCAAAGTTTGGCTCCCAATGGCTGTATGATGCACTGGCTGATAACTGGGGCAGGTTGATGGGCCAGCCAACACCACCCTCAGCCAGATATGGGGGCTTTTATTCTGTCCTGGCTCGTCCTGGGTTCAGAATAATCTCCATTAATACTAACTACTGCTACAGGTTGAATTGGTGAGTGTGTGTGTGTGTGTGTGTGTGTGTGTGTGTGTGTGTGTGTGTGTGTGTGTGTGTTAATTGAATAACTGTTTAAAGAAAAGAAAATAACATACAGTAACATAAACAAACTAATAATAACAACTAAACAATGTATCAACAACACCAAAAAATGCTCTCATATTTCTCATCCTTCCTCTGTATACTACCTTTACTTCCACAGGTGGGTGTTGTTCAAGGACGTGGACCCTGGCTTGATGCTGAGCTGGCTGGTGAGGGAGCTGACCAGGGCGGAACAGAGAGGGGAGGTGGTGCACATCATTGGACACATCCCGCCTCTGTACATTGATTGCTACGCTCAATGGGGACACCAGTTTGATAGAGTGGTGTCAAGGTAAGGCTGTGTGTGTGTGTGTGTGTGTGTGTGTGTGTGTATTTACCTAGTTATAGTTTTACAGTACCTGGGCATTACGCTTGTGTGGTCCCGTCTCTATATCTACATATGTCCTACTTTTCTCTTAAGCTATGCACACTCCTTGCTGACACTACATCTTCACTCTGGCTATTCCATGCTGCTATACTGTGTGTGTGTTTTTATGCAGGAGGGAAGCCAGCCAAGGGCAACAAAATATTAAAAGAAATAGCCCACTTGAGTGCTGGTTCCCGTAAAGAGTAGCAAAGAATTAGTTTTATCTGTTTGTATTCAGTGAGGTATTTGTGAGCTCAAGTGGCAAATAGCTCTACAAGTTTAAAGAGACAACCGAGGCAAAAAAATTACCCTTACCATGATTTTGTCAATATGGTACGTGGTGTGAGGTATGCATGTGTTTTGTTCTCAATCACTCCACATTCTTCCAAACCCTCTCCACATTACCAAAACCCTGCACTACTTCATGCATTCACTCCATATGCTATTTCTATGACAATACTTGCTGTCTGCTGTTACATATTTCCATACACCGTTCCACACTTCCATACACCTTCACTCCTTCATTCACCCCACTCCATACTCTCCCAGGCTCTCCCACATCATATGATACACACTACCATACTCCACACTTCACTGTATTCCTCCACTCCTTAACTGACCCACTCCACACTCTTCCAGGCTCTCCCACATCATACTCCACACTACCATACTTCTCCACTCCTTCACTGACTCACTCCACATTCTCCCAGGTTCTCCCACATTATCAAGGGTCAGTTCTATGGCCACTCCCACATGGATGACATCAGAATCCACTACGACATGGCGGATCACACAAGGCCGGTGGGTGTGGAGTATATCACACCAAACAACGGGCCCTTCAGTAATGTCAATCCGTCCTACAGAATATTCTACATCGACGGAGATCATAAGGAGACGACTAGGGTAAGAGAGAGAGAGAGAAAGAGAGAGAGAGAGAGAGGGAAGATGTAAAGGAAAGTGAAAGGTAAATGAATATGGTTGGTGATTTTCTATGAACTCTGGTGGTGGTTGTGGTGGTGGTGGTGGTGGTGGTGGTAAGTGATTTTGTTTTGTGATTCTTTGAGGGGTAATGAAAGGAAGGGGAGTAGTAGTAACAGTAGCAGCAGTAGTAGCAGTAGTAGGATAGGATGACAGTTCAACCTTCAATACCGAGACACATTTTTACCTTGATTTTTGTGTGTGATTAGACAATTTTATTTGCATTAAGAAGGGTTTATAGAGGTCAAAAGATTAATGGCCAGAGTCTTCACTATTCCAATCCCAACATATGCCTCTGAAACTGTATTAAATCAGCAAATAGTAACCACAATGAATATGAAAACGTGTCATGGTACTGAAGACATTAAGCACAACATTTCATCCTTCACCACACCCGCTCCACTCCTTCAGGATGTGCTGGACTACGAGACATGGGTGATGAACCTGACCCACGCCAATGCCTTCGACGCGCCGCACTGGTACCGCCTGTACACCGCCAGGAGGGACCTACAACTGCCCTCCCTCCAGCCACGCCACTGGGATAGGCTCACCAGGAGGATGGTTGACCAGCCTCAGCTCCTGCACAAGTTTAGAAGGTGTGTGTGTGTGTGTGTGTGTGTGTGTGTGTGTGTGTGTGTGTGTGTGTGTGTGTGTGTGTGTATGTTTGTGTGTGTTTTTTGGTGTGATTTCACTATCTTTATTTTTGATTTTCTTGTTTTTCATTCTTGTTATAATTGGTGTAACTTATTGCAAGTCCTTCTCTACTAAAACAATTGCCACTAATCCTGCCTCTAATCCTACTACTACTACTACTACCACCCGTCTGCAGGTACCAGGTGCAGGACAGTGATGTGGAGCTGGCCAAGGGGTGTGACGCAGTGTGCAGGCGGAAGACTCTCTGCAGCATTGTGGACGGGAACAGAGTCAAGCCTTCAAGGTGTCGTCCGCCTTCCTAGTCAACTCCCTGGTACATTTCCTGCCTTGCTTCTCTTATTTTCCTACCTTTCTGTTTTTCTTTTAATATTTTTCTTTTTTTTTGTCCTTTTCTCTCTCTGTTTTGGTACTATTCTCTCTGTCTTCTTCTACTTCCTTCTCTTCTTTTTC
>NC_059263.1:2850000-2860000 GCF_017591435.1 Portunus trituberculatus | reverse complement strand
GTCTGTGTGTCTGTGTGTCTGTATGTACGTGTGTGTGTGTGTGTGTGTGTGTGTGTGTGTGTTTTAAGTTAATGAATAAATGTTACGTTCATATTATTTCTTTTATTTTTCTCTGTGTGGGTGTAGTAGTAGTAGTAGTGGTGGTGGAGGTGGTGGTAGTGGTGGTGGTAGAGGTAGTAGTAGTAGTAGTAGTAGTAGTAGTAGTAGTGGTACTGGTGAGGGTAGATGTGGTAGTAGTAGTAGTAATAGTAGTAGTGGTGGTGGCAGTGGTGGTAGCAATGTAAAGGTGACACTGATAAAAGTATCACTGTTAGATGGTGGTGGTGGTGGTGGTGGTGGAAGTGGTGGTGATACTGGCGGCTGGTAGTGGTGGTGGTGGTGGTGGCGATAGTGGTGGGTGCTGATAGTGGTGATGTCACTCGTTATTACTGAAGATAGCAAGAATTAGGGGCGTTTTTGTGTCTCTGAAACAATACACACACACACACACACACACACACACACACACACACACACACACACACACACACACACACACGTGATTGCAATGTTATCTTCCTCCTCCTCCTCCTCCTCCTCCTCCTCCTCCTCCTCCTCCTGTCCCTATCCGTTATCCTGTGCATCCTTATCTCATATAATTCCTCACACACACACACACACACACACACACACACACACACACAGTCAGTCTAGCACCACCGTATACCTCACAGCACACACACACACACACACACTCACACACGTATAGGTGACAGTGCAACCACCACCACCACCACCACAGGAGTTTTGGAAGCGAAGTGAGAGGAAGAAGAGGAAGAGCGAGGGGGAAGAGGAGGAAATAAGAGAGTTTACTGTATAAGTGGAAGAAAGAGAGAAGGATTTGATACGAGAGAGAAAGAGAGAGGGAGAGAGAGGAGTGAAGAGGAATATTGCAAGACTAAGAAGGTAAGAAAAAGAGGAGGAGGAGGAGGAGGAGGAATAAGAAGAATATAAATAAATGAAGAATTAAAGAGAGAGAGAGAGAGAGAGAGAGAAATATAGCTCTCCTTTTTCTCACACACACACGCACACACAGGATCAGCTGATGTGCTTGTGGATTTGTCTGTTCGGAGTCGTCGGCACCTGCTTGTAAGTGCAAGTCACAGGTAAGTAGTAGTAGTAGTAGTAGTAGTAGTAGTAGTAGTAGTAGTAGTAGTAGTAGTAGAAGTAGTAGTGATTGTGGTAGTAGTAGTAGTAGTAGTAGTAATAGTAATTGTAGTTGTATAGTAGTTATATGGTAGGAGAGAGAGAGAGAGAGAGAGAGAGAGAGAGAGAGAGAGAGGCGTTTTCTTATCTCTTATCATTATGGAATCGTTCATTATGAGGTCATTTCACAAGCCACTTATCCTTGTCACCGTTAATTAAGTAGCGCATCACCTTACATCCTTTTCTCTCTCTCTCTCTCTCTCTCTCTCTCTCTCTCTCTCTTTCTGGGTAGCAATAAGATGTATGTTTTCATTAGATCACGTGTCTCTCCATTAACTCATTGCATTTTCCTTCACTACATCCACTTGCGGTCCACTTCTTCCACTTACAGTCTTGAGGCCATATTCTTAACCCCTTCGGTACCATGACACGTTTCCATATTCATTCTGCTTACTATTTGGTGATTTTATACAGCTTCAGAAACTTATGTGGGGGATTAAAATAGTGAAGACTGTGTCATTAATCTTCTGACCCCGATAGACCCTTCCTAATGTCAATATATGGTCTCATCGTACACAAATCCCAAGGTAAAATTGTGTCCCGGCACTGAAGGGGTTAAACACTTCTGCGCGGCACCTCCACTATTTTCAAAAAGGCATTACTTGAAGGCACACGGGGTTTTCAAAGACATTTCTACTCTTCTTGTGAGAGATTAACAATATTTCTGCATTGTCAATAGGCGAAACTGTCTAGAAAAGAAAACCTGGCTAATCACATCTGTGGCCTTTGAAAATAGTCGTGGTGAGAGAGCAAAGCGTTTCTGAAAAGTGTTTTGGTATTGGCAGTCCCGCAGTCCGTGAGAAGCTAGCCATGGCGTGGAGGCACCGCTCGACCAAGGAGAAGACCCACCTCGGAGTGATTGGCTTCCTCTCCTTCGCTCTGTTCTGCTTCATCATTGCCGTCATTGCTATGGATCTGTCCTGTAAGTGTGTGTGTGTGTGTGTGTGTGTGTGTGTGTGTCAGTTTGAGGGAAGGGTGTGTGTCTGTAGTAGTAGCCTAGTAGTAGTAGTAGTAGTAGCAGCAGCAGCAGCAAGAGGAGGAGAAGGAGGAGGAGGAAGGAGGCTATTATTTGTAGTAAAAGCTAAATAAATGCAATAATAGTGATGATAATAATAATGATAATAATAATAATAATAAAAATAGTAATAATAGTAATAATGATAATAATAATAATAATAATAATAATAATAATAATAATAATAATAATAATAATAATGATGATAATAAAAATGATAATAGTAAAACAATTTCGTCATTAATATTCTCTAATGTTATTGTTGATTCATCTGTTTAAGAATGCATTACTAACACATTTTTATTTCTCTACCACCACCACCACCACCACCACCACCACCACCACTACAGTCAAAGCCAAGATTAACAACCTGGAGGACGAACTGGATGACTACAAGAGCACCACCACAGACATCACCAACACCACAGACATCACCAACACCACAGACACCCCTACCACCACCACCACTCCACCTACCACCACCACCACTCCACCTACCACCACCCCTACTCCACCTTCCACCACCACCACTACCCCCAAACCTACCACTACAACAACGATCCCAACCACTACTACAACCTCATCTTCTACTACTACAACTTCTACATCAACAACAACTACAATTTCTACAACTAAAAAATTCATCAGGAAGGCAGATCAAGATTATGAAGGTGAAGGTGAAGAGGAGGAGGAGGAGGAGGAGGAGGAGGAGGAGGAGGAGGAGGAGGAGGAGGAGGAGGGGGAGGAGGAGGGGGGACAAATAATGAAAGGTGAAAATGGTGAGAAGATGATGGAAGAATCACTGTTGATAAAGAAGCTCAAGGCAAGTGAATAAGTCCCCTTCTTCTTCTTCTTCTTCTTCTTCTTCTTCTTCTTCTTCTTCTTCTTCTTCTTCTTCTTCTTCTTAATCCTTTTCATCTTCCTCTTCTCATCATTCTCTTCTTTCATCTTCTCTTCTTTATTCTATTTTTCTTGTTCTCTCTGTTTCATTCAAACTTCTATTCCTCCTCCTCCTCCTCCTATCTCACTTACCATTACTTACCCTATTTATTATTTTTTTTTTCATCGTTTTCTCTTTCACTCATTTCATCTTTCATCTCAAATTTCCCCCTTTCTCTTTCTCTCTCTCCTCTTCCTCTTCCTTCTTTTCTTCCATATACTCCACCAATTCATTTCTTCTCTCCTTTCTCATCTACTCTTTTCATCCTTACTTCTTCGCCTGTTAAATCCTCCTCCTCCTCCTCCTCCTCCTCCTCCTCCTCCTCCTCCTCCTCCTCCTCCTCCTCCTCCTCCTGCTCCCTATTTTACAATGAGAGGCTCCCTACAAAATTATATGCTGAGTAATGCGAGTGAAGGTGTGTCTTTATTACGAGTGGCCTAACACCAAGGTCATTAAGGCACCGTGTTTGTGTTGGTGGTGGTGCGTTCGAGTGTGCATTTATTTATTTATTATTATTTTTTTGGCCAGTGGCAGTGTGATGATGGTGATGATGGTGATGATTATTCTTTTTTTTTTTCTTTTTTTGATTACTTGTTTGTTGAATGATCAGATTTGTGTGTGTGTGTGTGTGAGAGAGAGAGAGAGAGAGAGAGAGAGAGAGAGAGAGAGAGAGAGAGAGAATTAGTTTGCTTAGTAGTACATTTAAGACATTTTATTTGTTTTCAGTGCTATTATTATTATTATTATTATTATTATTATTATTATTATTATTATTATTATTATTGTTATTGTATATTTAATTTTGTGTCGTAGTCCTAACTGTGTATAGGCCTATGTAATTAGCATGATTCTGGTTTACATATTAATTGGATCGTACTACTCCTGTACGTATGTAGATCTGATGGTGCTGTGTGATTCAGTAGTAGTAGTAATAGTAGTAGTAGTAGTAGTAGTAGTAGTAGTATCAGTAGAGGTAGTAATAGTGGTAGTAGCATTAATGTGTGGAATACTAAATAAAACTAATGTTTGTATAATAAAAGGATTTGCAATTTAAAAAGCTTCATTTAAGTTTGCATGAGTTCTTAAGGTGTTTTTGTGGTTCCAGAGGCAGAGTGACAAGATTTCCACATTATTAACTGGAGAAACTCTTGAAAATCCCGCTAGTCATCTTTGTGGTCTTGGAAAATAGTCGTTGTGAGAGAACAAAGCGTTTTTTTAGTAAGTTTTACGGTTTTAGAGGCAGAGTGATAAGTTTCTACATTTTTAACTGACGAAACACTCTTGAAAACCCCGCTAATCATTCTCTGTGGTCTTAAAAATCGTCGTGGTGAGAAAACAAAGCGTTTTTAAGATGTTTTTACGTTTCTAGAGGCAGAGTGACAATATTTCTGCATTATTAACTGGCGAATTGCTCTTGAAAACCCGGCTAATCATTTTCCGTGGTCTTGGAAAATAATCGTGGTGAGAGAGCAGGGCGTTTCTAAATACGAACTCAGAGGCAGTGAAGGGAAGCTCTCAGAATATGTAAACGTTGCAGGAATAATCCCAATACGCCCCACCAAAACTTGTTACAAGCAGATGTGACTCAGCTCACCAACACAGGAACGTACGTGATCGCTGAGAAAGTCCGACTGACGTAAACCAGCACACAAACTGCCTCCGTGTTGGTGACATTCTTATTCTGCGAGGTCTGCGCCGCGCCTCCTCTACATTCCAGATTCTATAGTTGAAGTGACGCGGGTCTTAATATCTTCAGTATCAGGACGCGTTTTCATATTCGTTCTGGTTACTATTTGGCTATTTTATACAGCTTCAGAGACATATGTTGGGATTAGAATAGTGAAGACTCAGGTCATTAATTGTTTGACCTCCATAGACCCTTCCTAATGCACATAAAATCGTTTAATCCTACCCAACTGTCAAGGTTAAACAAATGCGTCTCAGTACTAAAGGGGTTAAGGATGTTTTTATGATTCTAGGGACACATGAACAAGATTTAGTCATTCATAGCAGGGAAATCGCCACTGAGAATCTGATAATTAACCTTGTGGCCTTTGCAAATAGTAGTGGTGAGAGCAGAGCGTTTATGAAATACAACTTGAGGACCATGAGCGCGGCTGTGGGAAACCAGTCTTACATTCCAATTTGGCTCCAGATGAAGATACTCGTGTTTTTAATCACTTCAGTACCATGACAGGTTTCTATATTCATTCTGGTTGATATTTGGTGATTTTCTACGAGTTCAGAAACTCATATAGGGGATTAAAATAGTGAAGACTGTGACCATTAATCTTCTGACCTCCATAGACCCTTCGAAATATTAATAAAATGGTCTAATTATATACAAATCTCATGGTAAAAAATGAGTCCAGATTATTGAAGAAGTTAAGAGTATTTTTATGGTTCTGGTGATGTACTGATAAGATTTCTAGTCTATCATAAGGAAAAACTGCCTTGAAAACCGGGCTAGTTGTCTCTGTGGCCTTGGAAAATTGTAGTGGTGAGGGGAAGGCGCTTCTGAACATGGTCGTGAATGTGACGTCTTTTCTTCCGAGTCCTGCAGCCGTGCCGTGCCTCTACCCTGCATTGGACCCTGGACGGAATAGTAATGGCAAACAACGGAAGCACCAAAACTCATTCACGTCATCAGCTGTCTCACCAAACACACCAAACACACGATGCTCCTGTAAGCGACACATGCACTCCCTATAACACGTGTCACTAGCACTCAGCATGGCGCTTAGCTGGCTGAGAGAGAGAGAGAGAGAGAGAGAGGGAGTTTGTGTGTGTGTGTAACATCAGCTCTCCTTCCTGACCTCATGTTTAATTCGTAAAGACAATTGAGTTTGGGATCATGTCACTCTTCTGAAGTAAAATTTATTCACACACACACACACACACACACACACACACACACATACATACTCTCTCTCTCTCTCTCTCTCTCTGTCGCACAATGTCCCCGCGCAAGACAGACAAGAGGGCAGAGTGAGGCAGATCTGACTAGTGTTCTGCTGGTGATTTCTCTCTTAGATGGCACCTTGCCGAGATTACGAAACCACACTGCGCTTTGATGAATGTAGGGAGACGATGTGCCAGTTTTGTCTGCATTTCATTGTTACGTACTGATGAGAGAGAGAGAGAGAGAGAGAGAGAGAGAGAGAGAGAGAGAGAGAGTTGGTATGCAGAAGTTGTATGTTAATGGTGTGTCGGAAATGCGTGCATGGTGTGCCGGACCGTGAGATAATGATTTAATATGCTGCTGGGCTGTAAAGTTGATAGTAGTGGTGATGGTGGTGGTAATAAAAAATAATGCTAATAATAATATATTTTGGTTTATCTGAATTGGCGATCTTATTTTGCTGAAACTTTTGCCTGTTAATGACTCCAGCTACACACACACACACACACACACACACACACACACACACACACAGAGGGGGGGTATCTGCTTCACAATCTCATTACTTATTTCACCACTGTTCGCTCTTTTCCGGCTCAACCCAAAACACACCAAGTCACTTCTCGGAAATTGTTACCATCATACCCTTCACACTCCGGCCACGTCACTCCGAGGGGGGGAGGGGAGGGAGAGGACCTGCAGGACTGGGTGACGTGAGGAGGGACAGTTTGGTGATGTGTAGGACTCGACCCGAAGCACTGATAAGATTAGTAAGGGTAGAAACGTTTTGGGATTGTAAACTTGGGATAATCAGGACTTCTGCTTCTTCGGATTTGAGTGGTGGTGGTGGTGGTGGTTATTGTAGTCATAGTTGTTGTTGTTGTAGTGATGTAAACAGTAGTAGTAGTAGTAGTAGTAGTAGTAGTAGTAGTAAAGTAAAGCAACATAGCAACGAAGTAGTAGTAGTAGTAGTAGTAGTAGTAGTATAGTAGTAGTTATAATTGTTGTTTGTTATAGTTAGGGTCATTGGTATTGCATTGGTAACGTAGGCATGTCCTGTTTTGGTGCTCTATGTAATGCCACGTCCACACACACACACACACACACACACACACACACACACACACACACACAACATTTTCTATTCATCCGTTTTACACTCACATAGATTTACTTTTCTTATAATTCCCAACATTGTTATTTCCGCTGAAGATAACTCTCTCTCTCTCTCTCTCTCTCTCTCTCTCTCTCTCTCTCTCTCTCTCTGATAAAAGTACCCTCACTAGATTTCAGTGTATGTGTGTGTATGTGTGTGTACTATTTACGTATGTACTGCCAGATGTGTTTGCGGTGGGTTGTGAAGGCCGAGCTGGGGGAACTCTGGTGAGGGGGCTGACTGAGGGGCTGGAGGCGAGGGAGGGGAGAAGCCTGTTTGAGAATGACCGCAGCTGACTATTGGCCGCCTTGTTAACTGATTTACTAGTTTGCTTCATTTTTTTTTCTGCTTTTCTTCGTTTAAAAATAGCTGATTGCCTGACTTTTACCTTATTAATTGACTTTTTAGAGAGAGAGAGAGAGAGAGAGACGTGTTTCCTTGCTCCTCTTCCTCCCTCACTTCTAAACTCGCTCCTCTCTCATCTCGCCTTCATTAATTAAAACACTCCTTTCTCTCTCTTCTCTTCTAAAACATTCACTCTTCCCTCGCTTTCCTCATCACTTACTCTCGTCTTGTCTTTCTAATCGTTCACTTCCTCATCTAACCCTGACACTTTCTAAACACTCTTCCTTCGACTCGCATCCTTCCTTCCCGCTTTGCTCTCTCACCACGACTCTTTTCCAAGGCCACAGAGATGATTAGCGGGGTTTTTAAGAGTGTTTTTCCAGTTGATTAATGTAGAAATGATGTCACTCTGCCTCTAAAACTGTAAAAGCACATTGAAAATATAGTATGAATCTAAATAAAGCCTTTTGAAATAGTGGATGTTGAAGCACCAGTGTTTGAGATAATGACTTTCTCTACTCATTGAATCGGATCCTCGCTTCCCTTATCTCTTTCTCTTCCCTTCCGAATGATTTCCAAAGGCCGCAGAGATAATTTCGCACCACAGTCAGGTTCTGCTGGGTGTCTTTTCCTGTTTGTGGTCCAGAAACCTTGCTAAACTGCAGGTGGAATCTTGAAAACACCCTTGGAAACCTCGGTATCCTCCACTGCAGTCTGTTGTGTAGTGGTTGGGTTGGGGGGAGAGGTGGGTTGACACGCTAGGCTAGGCTGTGGAGATGGTGTATTATCAATGCCTTCTCTTACTCTAGTTCTCAAGATTTTTTTTTTTATGTAATAGGGAAAAGATAATCAGACCAAATTGTACCTAATACCTAGCCTAATAAAATGAATCTATGTTAAATGGAGCCCATGAAACTCAAAATGAACAAATAGTAGTTAGTGATATTAATACAAATAATAATAATATGCCTGACTAAATCTGATTGCCTCCTCTTTAAGGCGGGTTCACATGTGTCAATATGCGACTGAAATTGAGAGGCGCTAGAAGTATAGACTCAGCCTTTCTAGTCGGAACACGTTCACACACAGAACCTGGAAAATATCGGCTGGTTGGAGGGAAGTGAATGTAAACAAACAACTACCCAAAAAAGATGTCTTCCACTGGTGATGATGACAATTGCGATCAAATTAAATCCTGGCAAGTTTTCAGTGTTCACCTCAGCAACGCCCTGCACAGAGGCAACCAGTCATCGGAGAGTGCATAGTAACTGTCTCAATGAACGCCGGTTTGTGTAATGATATCCATCCAAGTTAATTGAAGCCTATGAAAATGAAATTGATTAAAGCTCAACCTGTCTAAATCAAATCAAGATAAGCCGAATGAAATTATAGATAAAAACAAAAGTAAGATGCTGAAAAGAAGAAAGAAAAAGCGCGTATCAGATTATAAGTTTTTAAATACAAACTACGTATTCACACATCTTCCTTTTCTTTTTTCATTCCTCTTCATTTTCTCGATTTAATAATCATTATCAACAACTGCCTTCTAATTTCTCTCTCCCGCACTCCATTCTTTTCTTTTCTCTTCCTTCTTCTGATTTGTCTCATACGATTTATTACTCCATGTTATCTTCACGAGGAGGAGGAGGAGGAGGAGGAGGAGGAGATGTTATGTTGGAATGGATGTCATTTTACTATTATTGATAGTGATTATGGAGGTAGTGATGTTATCTTTGAAGTTCATCCCGTTTCGGCCTTGCTTCTTTGCGAATAACCTTGAAAGTGTGTTGGGTGATTATAATGCATAGTAGGGAGGAGGAGGAGGAGGAGGAGGAGGAGGAGGAGGAGGAGGAGGAGGAGGAGGAGGAGGAGGAGGAGAATGCATACATATCTAGGAATACATAGGAAAGACGAGTGACTATACTACATCTACAGAAGCTATATACTTACTAGGAGGCAAGGATAGAACAGATGAAGCTCCTACCCCACCCACCACTCCGTCCGGCGTCACCCCACAAGAAATAAAAAGAAAAATACGAGTGCATCCCGATTGCTGAGAAGGACAATCGGGAAAATCTACAGGAAAGATGAAAAAAAGGAGTACTAATCTAACTACTACTATCGCTAAGAAAGAGATATCTAGTGTAACTACTACTATCACAAAAAAAAAAAAAAAAGGAGGAGGAGGAGAAGGAGGAGAGCAAAGAGGTATACTAGGCAATAGGACAATGACATGCAGGAGGAGGAGGAGGATGAGGATGAGGAGGAGGAGGAGGAGGAGAACAAACAGATATACTGGGCAACAGGACAATGGCAGGCCGAAGAGAAGGATGATGATTAAAGAAGAGAAGACGAAAACGAAGGATAGAATTGACGGAGGATAAAATAGTAGAAGTT